>NC_053028.1:607179266-607363490 GCF_003073215.2 Triticum urartu
TATCTTCTTGCTTTCTTTTCTTTTATTTGTTTTATTTTTCTTCTTCTTATTTTCCCTTATCCATTTGAAAAATATAATAACATTTATTGGAAAAATACATCGAAATATCGATATATGTGCGTGTGTGTGAACATTTTTAAACATGAGTACAAATCTTTTAATTGAAAAGTGAAATCCAACACCTATGGGTATATCTATCTATGCAACACTCCAGAGTGCTAATTAATCTGGAGATACAGGCAGCCACACGGTGCTGGCTATCAAGTACATTATTGGCTCTCAATGCTCAGCTACTCCTGCCCTGGCTGCCATCATGAGATGTGTGTACATTTGTTTGAAGAAGGTGAGACGAATAAAGGATGTAAAATACATAAATGAGAGGAGGTGCATGTGTCTTAGGGCCTCTCTAACCTATATCTTATAATGCTTTAGAGGAGCAAAATTTTATGTTTTCTCCTTTAAACCGCACATAACCGATCCCTCGAAAGCTTCAGAGGAGATAATAAATTACTCCACCCGCCTCTTTATCCCTAAACTAGTAAGCATGCACGTGCAACGCACGTCTCCGCCAATACACATAAAATTCATGTGAGTATAAAGTTTAAATTTGAATTCTATAAATTCTGGAAAATAGAACAAGGCATAAAAAAGAAAAGAAAATTGATGTACAACAATATGCATTTTTAACATCAACTCGTAAATAATGTAAATGATTCATGAACATAATATCAGATGAACATAAATATAGTGAGTAATCATGCATGCAGGGCATGTCTCAAATGATTTATACAATAAATCAAACATAAGGGACCTTACAAATTTTATGGTAAAAGAACCAATAGCAGAAACTGATGTGTTGCAATGCAACCTAAGGAAAATTAGATACATCTTTTGTCTAATACGCGTAAGAAATTTTCTCACAAACCGGGATGTCTTCTTAAGATTGGCGCCCTTAAACTTTGGTAAGTATATCAAATACTGGCATAAATGGAGGAAGCTGCTAGTATTTCACATCATAGTGGCTACTATTAAACACATGCTATTGGATCATGCACGCACACTGGCAGAGCGCCTTGTTTTCATGTTCAACTTTGACTGTACCGTTGATGGTCTGGTTCAGCACAAGCAGTGGCACAACTTTAGAAGTCAAATTTCAATAATCTTTATTCAAGAGGTTAACGGAATTAAAAATATCATGAGTAACAAACATTCATCCTGGTGCTATTGTTATAAATAAATGTGCATTTATAGAAAATACCTGAATGAGAGGTATCTTTTTTCACTAATTTCTTGTTAGGACAGAAACTAGAAGTACCTTTGCTGAATCCCTCAAGTAGTAGAAGGGGTCACTGCTTGATTGTGAACATGAACTCCTGACCGGTTTTCAATGAGGCAAATCTTGAATCCTAATTTCTGGGCCTGAAGATGTTAAATCTAGCTTATATCAGAGCAAATAAGTTGGAATATGATGAAAGAAGGGTGGCATAAAAAGGTTTAATTACAATATTTATTGATAGAGCAAAATCATGTGCTTGCATGGGCATGCCAGACATATAATTGACTCCTCCATAAGAGTCTACAAGCATGGTCTCAACTCTTTCACCAACTCAATAACTTTCTGGTGTGATGCATGGTCTCCATGTGACATATTAGCCGAGCCACATTGATGCCATCCTCAGCAACATCCTAGATAATCTCCCTCGTGTTAGTTGAGGGACCAACTATGCACATAATCCTCATTTTGTGCCTAACATTTGGTTTAGACCACCACATACACATTGGCTGTTGTACTATTATTTGATGAATAGCCATAAGATGCTGGTAGTTCTCGTTTTCCCGTCAAGAAGTGTTCTTACAATTAATTTCAATGCATCAATTCATAAGGTTCCGTACCCACATAACAATGCACTATATTCAACTTAGTTAGCGTACAACAATTAGTAGAGATACATGACGTGATCATGTTGCACTTTACAGTACTAAGAAGACAACATGAATTAATACCAAATGCATTTGATTAAACTACAGCTCACTCGAAAAACAGTTGCTATGTGCTCTCACCATAGAGCACAGATCATAACTTATAATTCAGAGATACGTGTGTGCTCTTAGTGGGCACCTCGCTGCTATCTTCTCAAAAGAGAAATTACCTTGAGATTCTGGAAGCCGTCGCCGGTCCAGATGGAGATCTTGCTCGGCGTGTAGCTCTCATCCAGCTTGAAATCCATGTAGAGAGTAACAAGCTCGCCCCAACAACAAATTCAGAACAGAAAAAGGATCCCACACATAGAAGATTAGATATGTGTTTCGAATGGATACCCTCATACAGGTGGCAGGAGGAAATCAAGATCGACTTTAAGTCTAAAAGCATGCCCAGATACAACCGAACTAATCAATGTGCGTTATATAATAACAGGTAAAAGCGCGCTGTGACTCGCTCTCTCGCCTCGCTTGCTCTCCGTCACTACTTGACGCAACAAACACACCATATACGATGATTCGATCGAGTCTGCTTGGAAATCGATCTAGTCACATGGTATTCAAGTATTAGCATACTATTTTGATACGTCTTGCATGTAGAAACTGCTCTGTTTTTATTGAAGACTTGATGCACAATAGTTTGCACATGATTAGGCTCCTAATTAACTACTCTGGTAACTCTTTGGTTTATTGAAGACTCGATGAAAGGAATCACGCACCATCCAAACAAAATTGAGCGGAAGGCAATGGAAGATCGTTGACTTGTCGTGGTTACCTGAAACTCGATGGTGACCAGGTGTGGCTGCACACCGTCTGACCTGAGAAATATAAAATCCGCCAATGATGAGGGTGCCCCTGCAGTTTGGAATATCAGCGATGATCACAGAAGAAAAGCTATACCGTGGTGTTGGGGTGGAATGAGATAATGACAGGGTCAGCTGATCCAACATTTATCTGTTTCGAGAAGAAAAGGATAAACCATTTTCAATATACCACTGAAGTTTATGTGCATTACATTCAGTCACTCAATATGATTATATGACTCGAGCAAAATGTCCAATCGTGCATGCCCCAAATACCAAAACAGTCTTCATGTTGCATCTTAGGAATGAGTTTAAATAACAAGACCACAAGTAAAATCTCACTCAGGCGTCAGGAATCAGAATTGTATTGTCCGTGGAGAATTATCATACAATACAACTGCATTAATAAAACATTTGATTGGTGGAGGTACAGGCTTCCGGTATCAAAGTACCGAAAAATGTGTCAGTTTCATGCTTTATGAAACATCACTTATCAGCTAGTGAAATGCCCTCGAGATGAAGAGCAAAATAGGAGAAATAATAGTTTTCACTAAGATATGGAAAACAAATCATGGGACTCAAGATGAAGATTAACTTCAGTACCATAAATGCAAAGATTTGCAATGCCGTAAAAACTAACGCAGCTTACCGCCATATCCCAGAAGGATTTGCCGTAGATAGTACAAGTGTAGTGACTGAAAGTGTATGCCTGGGACTTACATTTGTCAGAACCATTTTTTACAGCCAGTAGCCAGATATATATTATCAGAAAAAACAAATTATTATTTTACTTGCTAATACCTGCAAGCAAGTTGAATGCATGGACTGACCAGAAAGAACAGCTCTAACTTCCTTGCTTGATGTGAATAGGAAGTCACAACAGATTGGACAGTTTGTCTCTAGCCCCTTCTTCAAACATCTGTGAATCAGAAAGAAAAAGGAAATCTGAATCAGCCAAGAACAGCAAGGAACCACGACTGCAAAAAAGATTCCTATGCAGAGACGGTATTCCTAGAACTTGACATGGCCAGCATATTATTCACCGTGGCTCCATGGGCGTGGCACATGGGCAGAGGTATGCGCTTACATCGGCCGGAGTGGAAGAGGCGTCTGGCCACCGGAGGCGCAGGAGGAGACATGGAGGGAGCGCATGGCAGAGAGTCAGACTGCGCCGGTAGCCGCTACGCCTCCATCGGGTTGCCGGCCGTGATCCGCACTGCCCGAGGTGGAGCGGCCGTGGACGCTGCGGATCCGCCGCCATGAACGGATCTGTCGCCCGAGAGAAAGAAGGATGGGGGGAACCTGAGGTGGAGCAGCCGCGGATCTGTCGGCATGATTGTTGCGCCCAGCGAAAGAAGGATCGAGGAGGAATTTTTTTTTTTGTTTGACGGGTGGGGAGGTCCCGATGCGGATGGAATTGATCCACATGTTTCGGGCGGGGACGCGGAGCGCTAGGGCGGTTCGCAGACCACGCGTCTGCCAGGCAGAACATTTAATGCCAGACGTTGATCTGATTGATACATCATTGATGCAATATGGACAGTAGGATATGTTTAAGTCGACTTAATCCGAGGGTTCTGATTATCCTGTATACAGTTTGTTGTATGGCGTTAGAAAAGATTATGTTTGCTCTTTTAATAGTAGTATAGATATAGATGACATTTTTATATTCAATTTTTAAATGCTAATTTTTGTAGAATTTGTAACATTACCAGCAAATTATATTTTGTACCATTGTTAGCATAATTTATCAAAGAAAGGCACCTGATGAATCTAAATTGATTGGGGACATAAAATTCTAATTAGAAATCACCTTTGTAGGCTAGCCCCGTGCGAATGCACGGGTTGACGACTAGTACTAATAATTTCACCGAACATTTATGTCTGTGTCAGTGTAGTAGTTCGAGTTGAAAAATGATTAGCCCTATTAGAATACAAGTCGAATGTACATGGATCATCAAATAAATATCTCTACCTATTATGCAAAGGATTTTCTTCCTCCGTTCCATCATCTCTCGGCCATCACGAGTCACGCCACTCCCGCACGGATGCACACCCACCTCCCTTCTTCCGTTCATTCCGATCGACATCGACATTGACTGTCCTCTTCTTGACCCACACCCATTGAGGGGTCTCATTGAGCGGGGCCCATACGCAGCTCTGGTTCGCATTATTTGGTTGCCGATTTTCTAGTGGGTGTTCTAGTGGATAGCGGTCAGAGTTGAGAAGGACGCGGCCTCCTGGAGTCCTGGTCGTCAGACCTAGTCAGGCCGGTGCTAGAAGGCAAGGGCGAGCTTTCGTGATCTTGGATCCGTGGAGTTAGGGCCGGTGTCCGCAGAGTCGACAGAGTCAAGAGCTGGTGTCCGAGATCAATACTTGGTGATATCTTTACCTAATAATAAAATGGTGAGATCTTCGAGTTTCCTGAGTATCAAGGAGCAATTTCGGGAAACAATAAAGAAGGAAATAATAAGTTGTCCCGATAAGAAAGGATAAGGGAGGGAAATAAGGATGGAGAGAGGGGATTTCAAGTCAAGTCTATGACAGAGAAGAAAAAAGAAAGAGTGGATAGGTAAATAAGGAAGCAAATGGAATTGAATCCAAAGAATGAAGGAAAGAAGGATTTCGGTCTTGAAGAAGGAAATAGATTTGATCTTGCTGCTGAAACAAAAGGAAAGAAGAGGGATTTCGCTCTTGAAGAAGGAATGGTGCAGCCGGAAGCATGCACAGCGGGGCGAGATGCGGGCTGCATGCATCTACTCGGTCGGACGTCGTCACTTATGACCTTCTCCGCTGTCATGGAAGCCATAATTAGGTATTCTTTTAGTTATTACAAAAACACCTTTGATTTTAATTTTTTTTCCTCTGAAAAAACGATTCGTCTAGGACATGGTGCGGAGCGAGCGATCCGTCTACAACTCAGAGTAGACCAAATATCGATGGAAGCTTTCACGTTCGACTTCGATCTAGATACGCCGCCCACTTTCAAGCTGATGAAATTTAGCTTTCTTTGAAACATGTAAACTTTGTATTAATGCTTTTATTTACAAAAATGTTTGCATTACTCTTGTCATGCCTATTAGTATTTCTTAGAGTGTTCACTAATATAAAAACAAGACATATTCGAGCAATCTCCACTATCAAGAAGCCTAAACAGTAATTAATGGTGTATCAAGCACGTACTAGGTTTGACCGATGATGTCAAGTTGCATGGCATAAAATCTATTTAGGCCATTGCATCATTAGTGACAATGAATAATGTTATTTCTTCCTATTATACTTTTATAAATTTTATTATGCACTAATAATCTGAATTTGTGTTATTCACCCAGATCAATTGACTCGGGATCATGTTTCATGTTCTGAACTACCGTCCTGAATATAACCCTACTATCAATTGGTCCATTGTTATTGTCATGAGTAACATGTGTCCTGCGACCCAGTTTCTCGACCTTGCCACCCCTAATTCATAGTAAAGCACATGTTGGTCCCTTGGAGTCTCCCGTTGCAACGCACGGGCATATATACTAGTTGAACTAATATTTGATTGGGGAATTATGAGGCCCGGCTAATGAAAATACATGTCTTAGAGACAATATTTTTTAAAACAAATTTGATTGGATAACTTGGTCGCGCCGGTGTGAGAAGACGAGGCCGAGCTTTCTCGATCTCATCTTAGTGGAGTTAGGGCATTCGTCCTGGCTTCGCCCGTCGTGTCGGCAGAGCCGGGAGCTAGAGTAACATGCTCTAAGTCGATGATGCGTGTCTCTGCGGTTATTATGCAGTTATTATACAACGCTAATATTGTTGGAGCGTATGCCTTATTATGATCGCTTTGCCTATATAGAAATGATTTGATTTTCAATAACAAAAATGCTTCACCTTTGCAGGTTATTTTCCGTTGTACGCACTCGCTTCATACGTGGTCTACATTACAACGAGTGGAGTACCAATCGTTGTTTAAGGCGGTGTGTACGCGGTTGGAGCAGGTGGCTACGAAGGTTTTTACCCAACATGGGTGGCATCATATTCTCCGGATCGGTCCACCACCCCTTTCGACATAGGCATAGTGTCGGTCTACATGACTCTACTGTCGTCCATTTGTCGTTTTTTTCTTTCTTTTTATAAGACTTTAGGTGATTGGCTATGTGCATCTTAATTATGCAGAGGCTGAGTGTCGGTGCGGAGCGACACCTATGGGATCACAAGAATCCCTACTACGGTTAGCGGGGCGCGGGGTCGTGGGAAGAGCGGATCTAACAGGTAGCCCACAGTTTGTTTATCCAGGTTTGGGCCGCAAGGATGCGTAAAACCCTACTCCTGCTTTGGTGGATTGTATATTGGTGTTTTTGAGCTGGCTATGGGGCGTGAGGAGCACCAAAAAGCCGAATCCTTCTCCTGGTCGCCTCGGGCCTCCTTTTATAGAAAAAGGGGTCACCACAGTGGCACACAGGAGGTGGAAAGGGTGCAGTGATGCGAGGTTATCCCTCGCATTACATGACAAGGTGCATTTAATGCGTCTTGCTTAGGTGTCCTTGCTTTATCGGGGACGGGGAGAGATCTGTCTCGTCCGTCGCCGCTCCTTCTCGTCTCGACACGCGCCCTGGCCAGCGATGCCTGAGATGCCACATAGGTAGGCAGACAGCTGAGGTGGCGCAGTGGTGGGTCTTCACGAAGATCTGCATGCCGCCACGCAAGTGCCTGCCCAGCTGGTTGGGTCGGCAGCTGCATGCATGCGGTGGTGGAGGTTTGGTCGGCATGGGCCTGATGGTGGCCCTGCGGGTGTCCTCGGTAAGGGCCTTGTCGGGGCCCTGGCAAGGGTCTTGCCGAGGCGCCTGCTGTCATCCCCGGCAAGGCGCTTGCCGGGGGCCTTGTGGTCTTCCTCGGCTGGGATCCCGCCAAGGGTTGTCATCTCCTTAGTGCGTGTCTGATCTTGAATGTCTTCACGAAGATCTGCATGCCGCCACGGGGATGTCTCCTGAATCCTTGCCCTTTGGGGGCAGTGGACTCAAGGGTGACTTGCTCCGTAGGCGCGGGACGAGTCGCCGCGGCAAGGGTCTTGCCGGGGTTGCTAGAACTGTCTCCCGGCAAGGATCTTGCCAGGGGAGTTTGCTTCGTCCCCTTTGCTCTTCGTGGTCTTGGCCTTGGCGTCGTTCTAGTTCTCTTGAGCTTCGGTCTTACCCTGGCTCACCTCCCTTGCCTTGCTTGGTGTGGTGGTGCCCGTGGCTCAGACTGCCCGTGCACAGTTATAGGGGTACAAAAAGTGTACCCCTCTTTTTGTGCACCGACAGGAGCCCCCGGGCCTGGTCCACACATAAGCGCAGCGCGTTGTTTGGGCTAGGCCCAAAAACGGTGCGCGGGCAGGCGGGGCGGTTTTTATCGCGGTAAGATTCTTCGCGTGCTGCGCTTCCCACGACTCCCGCGCGTTGCGCGATGTGGGGAGGTGCGTGTGACGTGGGCTGCATGCGTGGGGTTGGTTCCCACGGGCATGCGTCACACCACAGTTAATGTGAAAGGAGGCGGTCCGTGTTTTCCCCCATAAGAAAGGAATAACCGCGGGCGCGCTGCTCACTTTCTCCTCTTTCCTCGTGCCTTTTCCAATCTCAGAGCCGCCGTTTCCTCTCTTCCTTCCTTCCTAAGCTTTCGCCGTCGCCCGCCATCGTTGCTTCGCCATCCCCCTTCCTCAGCCCTCCAAACTTCTTGGTCGCCATGGCGCCCAAATCCATCAAGGGCAAGGGGGTGGCTAAGGGCGCTGGGACTGTGGAGCCGCCGGAGAGCGTGCTGTCGGGGGACCAGACGAAGTCCGCCTTTTTCTTCCCCTTGACGGTTGATGTTCAAGAGCTCCGGGCCTCCTTCAGGCCCCTATGGGGAGCGAAGACGGGGGGAGAAAATTCGGGCCACCCGGCGACGCGCGTCATTCCTGCTGCTTGTGCCGATCCTGCTCCAAATCGGTATCCCTTTTTCGTTGATTATCTTTCTTGTGGGTTATGCCCCCCTTTCTCCGATTTCTTCTGCGACATTATGCACATCTTCGGCTTTCGCCTCTTGGATTTTACTCCGAATGCGGTGGCGTGCATGGCTTTCTTCGCGCATCTTTGCGAAGGCTTTGCCGGGGTGCAGTCCAACACGGCGCTCTTCCGCCATTACTTTTTCCCTCGGATCCAGCCGGGAGGTGCCGTCTCTGGTTGCGTCACCTGGATCCCAAGATCCAAGGAGGCGTACCCAGACGGTGCCGTTAAGGAGAGGTGGGAGGAATGGCGTGGCCGGTGGTGCTGGATTGAGGATGAAAACCCGCCGGAATTCTGCAAGGTCCGCCGAGTGCCGCCGGTCTGTGGCAGCGATTGGAGCGATGCCGACGCCGCCAACGGGAGGCTCACTGTCGCCACCACCAGGATTCTCCGGCTCACCTGAGCCGGACTCACCCTTGAGATGATCAGGGCGGACTTCATTCGCCGCCGGATCGCCCCGTTGCACAATGAGGGGAGGCCAGCTTGGCTCTTTACGAACCCGGCTGACATTATGCGACTCCGTCCCGGCCTCGATCACAACTTCACAGTGCTGGCGCATGCCCACTTCTGCCAGCGGCTTTTCCAGCTTGATGTGGGTCGCGACGGCGAGGTCGAACGGGCCGGCAAGGCCGCGAGGGCTGCCGCAAAGGTTGGCAAGGCCATCAAGGGGCTGTTTTTCAAGTTGCCAACGGGGGTGGTCCCGTTGTGCAACAATTCACGTCGGTCCGAGATCATCGCCATGATGCCGGACTATAACGCGCACGGCCCTGTCCCGAGCTGGAAGGAGCCGAAGGATGCTGATGTGCAGCAATTCTTTGACACCCTGATCGAGGTGTATGTCAATGCTGACGCCGAGCGGTGGCTTATCATGGACACCACCCAGGCAGAACTGGACTACATCGCCACTAGGGCGAGGGAGGCACAGCTTGCCATGGAGGCCGACAGCGCCGGGGGTGAGGAGGACAAGGCCGCAACGGCTGCGGAGGAAGAGGAGCTCGCCCGGTGGGCGGCGGCCTCCGGGGAGGTCAGCAGCGCCGACACTGAAGCTCCGCTCGTCGAAGACGCGGCCGACGAGTCGTCGTCGGAGGAGGACGTGGCGGCGGGCTCGACGCCAACCAGGGGAAGAGGGCGAGTCTTGCGGCGGGCTGACTCCGGCGAGCCGGTTCGGCCCGGCAGGGCTACGCGGCCTCAATTGACCCTGGAGGGGTCTGGGCGCCACACGAGGGCCACGGCAGCCAGGAGGCTGACGAAGGCCACTGAGAAGAAGAAGACAACAGCCCCTTCCTCATCTGGGTGCGCACAAACCCCGTCGTCTTCACCTCCTCCGGCAGATGTCGACTCGGATGTTGACGCGGAGGTCACTTTTGATCTCGGGCCTCTCAGCCTGAAGAGGAAAAGGAAAGTGGCAGAGGAAGAGGAGATAGATGACGAGTAAGTACTCCGTCCCTTACTGCCATTTCCATTCCCCTAAATCAAGTCACTTATCTTGATCCGTTTTTGCTTTTGCAGGGATGCAGAGACGTTGGCCCAGAGGGTGAAGAGGGCGAAGGCCTCGGCGAGCAGTCAGCCCCCAGCTGGGGCTTCAAAGACGCCACTGGTGGTGTTGAGCAGCCCGGACAGCAGCCCCCGACACAGCCCCCAGCGTAAGTTCGTCATCCTCCTCTTACTCGACATGTGGTAGGCGTTCGATGCTATGGTGTTGACCTTGCCGGGTTTGCATGAGGGGAGCGGCAGCAGGAGGAGCCGCAGAGGGGTACCCTCAACACACCACCCCCATCGACTACGCCGCCGCGAGGGGCGTCCCCGGCAAGTGAAGGAAATATGCCCTAGAGGCAATAATAAAGTTATTATTTATTTCCTTATTTCATGATAAATGTTTATTATTCATGCTAGAATTGTATTAACCGGAAACATAATACATGTGTGAATACATAGACAAACAGAGTGTCACTAGTATGCCTCTACTTGACTAGCTCGTTAATCAAAGATGGTTATGTTTCCTAACCATAGATAAAGAGTTGTTATTTGATTAACGAGGTCACATCATTAGTTGAATGATCTGATTGACATGACCCATTCCATTAGCTTAGCACCCGATCGTTTAGTATGTTGCTATTGCTTTCTTCATGACTTATACATGTTCCTATGACTATGAGATTATGCAACTCCCGTTTGCCGGAGGAACACTTTGGGTGCTACCAAACGTCACAACGTAACTGGGTGATTATAAAGGAGCATTACAGGTGTCTCCAAAGGTAGATGTTGGGTTGGCGTATTTCGAGATTAGGATTTGTCACTCCGATTGTCGGAGAGGTATCTCTGGGCCCTCTCGGTAATGCACATCACATAAGCCTTGCAAGCATTGCAACTAATGAGTTAGTTGCGAGATGATGTATTACGGAACGAGTAAAGAGACTTGCCGGCAACGAGATTGAACTAGGTATGGGATACCGACGATCGAACCTCGGGCAAGTAACATACCGATGACAAAGGGAACAACGTATGTTGTTATGCGGTCTGACCGATAAAGATCTTCGTAGAATATGTAGGAGCCAATATGGGCATCCAGGTCCCGCTATTGGTTATTGACCGGAGACATGTCTCGGTCATGTCTACATTGTTCTCGAACCCGTAGGGTCCGCACGCTTAAGGTTACGATGACAGTTATATTATGAGTTTAGGCATTTTGATGTACCGAAGGTTGTTCGGAGTCCCGGATGTGATCACGGACATGACGAGGAGTCTCGAAATGGTCGAGACGTAAAGATTGATATATTGGAAGCCTATGTTTGGATATCGAAAGTGTTCCGGGTGAAATCGGGATTTTACCGGAGTACCGGGAAGGTTACCGGAACCCCCCCGGGAGCTAAATGGGCCATGATGGGCCTTAGTGGAAAAGAGAAGAGGCAGCCCTACATGGGCTGCGCGCCTCCCCCTTCCCCTAGTCCTATTAGGACTAGGAGAGGTGGCCGGCCCCCCCTCTCTCTTTTCCCCCTCCGCGAATCCTATTCCAACTAGGATTGGGGGGGGGGGAATCCTACTCCCAGAGGGAGTAGGACTCTCCTGGCGCGCCACACCTTGGCCGGCCAGCCTCCCCCCTCTAGTCCTTTATATACTGAGGCAGAGGCACCCTAGAACATGGAAGTTGATCCTCGTGATCGTTCCTTAGCCGTGTGCGGTGCCCCCAGCCACCATATTCCTCGATAATACTGTAGCGGAGTTTAGGCGAAGCCCTGCTGCTGTAGTGCATCAAGATCGTCACCACGCCGTCGTGCTGACGGAACTCTTCCCCGACACTTTGCTGGATCGGAGTCCGGGGATCGTCATCGAGCTGAACGTGTGCTCGAACTCGGAGGTGCTGTAGTTTCGGTACTTGATCGGTTGGATCGTGAAGACGTACGACTACTTCCTCTACGTTGTATCAACGCTTCCGCAGTCGGTCTGCGAGGGTACGTAGACAACACTCTCTCCTCTCGTTGCTTTGCATCACCATGATCTTGCGTGTGCGTAGGAATTTTTTTGAAATTACTACGAAACCCGACAGCAAGGGCACCAAGCACGGAGCCCACACCCATGGAGGAAGAGGGGAACTTGGGCGCTGGTGACTCTGCCACAGCGCCGGATGCTGGCGGGGAGGGGACTTCTGCTTCATAGCCTGGCACTGGTGAGTCGCCTGTCCTCTGTCTCTGTTTTTCTCTTATTCTTTTTCTTGACTTCAATGCTCCCATTACTACCCAGGCCCTCCATCAATAGGTATGGAGGACGTGGATACTGTTGCTGGGAACATTGCTGAGGAGGCCGCCGCTGATGAGGCCGCCAAGGATGCTGCCGAGGACACCGCTACGGGGGCCGCCAAGGCGACCGGCGAGGCTTCTGCCGAGGGCGCCAACGGTGGGCCTACCGAGGAAGCCGGCAAGGCCACTGCCGAGGAAGAGGTGGCTGATGATCAGCCTCCCTCCTCCTCAACCTCGGGCCCTGGCAAGTACCTGAAGGTGGGCGACGATCTTTTCGTCCATCTCCCAGGGGCGTCAAGTTCTCGGGCGCCTGCCGAAGGGGAAGTCTTTGACGGCGAGGTGCTTGCCGCCACCGGGCTTGAGGTTGTCGATGAGCCGGGCGTTGGCGGTGATGGTTCTCCAGAAGAGCAGCTTTTCCGCGCTATGGGGGCCAACTTCCGAAAACTCCAGGCGATCTACCGTGTCCGTCTGGACAAGGTTAAGTCCAGGACGGCAACGGTGGACCAGGCGGAGGTGGATTTCAAGGCGCGCGTTGCTGAGACGCAGACCTAGTTCCACCAGACTCGCGAGGAGCAGAGGGCCCTTCAGGAGGAATTGGCCAAAGCGCAATGTCGAGCTCACCATGAAGATGGCTGACATCGAGAAGGCCTAGGAAGAGGCGGCGAACTTGGCTTCCGCGGCCGAGGCCGTCCGGAATCAACATCAAGCCGCACTGGATTCCCAGGAAGAGGACCTCACCGTGCGTGAGGCGAAGCTTGCCGCAGCGCTCCGCGGCAAGGATGAGGAGCTCGAGGCCCTTGTCGCGCGGCGGACTCGCGAGCTGGAGCAGAGGCACAAGGAGGCACTCGATGCCCAGGCTCTGGCCCATGCCGGTAAAGTGAGGGAGTTGGAGGTGGCGCAGGACGAGCTGAAGGAGCAGGCCCTCAAGCTGTCCAATGAAAAGAGTACGCTCAACAGCGCCTTGGTGGAGGCGCAAGGAGCGGTCATCAGCAGGGCTGGGGAGCTCTCCGAAGCGCAAAACTCCGTTAGAGATCTCAAGCTGAAGCTGGAGGATCTCGAGAAGATGTTGTCGGAGAGCAGGGCTCGGGAGGAGACCTTGACCAGGAGTCTGGAGGAGGAGAAGTAGCTGCGTGCGAACGAGGCCGCCTCCCATCAGGATTATGTGGCGGGCGAGAACAGATGGATCAGCCGTCTGGAGGAGGTCGCCGGCAGGGTCACCTCGCAGTTGGCCACCATGGGGATGCCAAACGTGAGGTACGCCCCTGAGCGTAGCGGGACCGTCAACACCAAGCTAACCCTGTTCTTCGAGGGCGTCCTCGGAGCCTTGGCTTATCTTCACTCCAACCGAGCGGCCACGTTGGCCGGGGAAGCCCGGCGACTTTGCCGGGGGGTCATGACCAAGGTCCTCACCAAGATGGCGTACTGGAATCCCGACCTCGACTTCGGTGCCGCGATGGATAGCTTGCCGGATGGTATTGACCTCACGGTGCTCAAGGAGTGCATCAAGCCCGTCATCAACAGCATCGACGAAATCAAGAGGGTGGAAGGCCAGCGCCGGGATTAGGCATCCCGTTCTTCACCGCCGCTGCAGGTTCACGACCAAGACAAATTTCATCTTTAGTTAGAACCGCAGCAATGATGTGATGTAATATAACTTTGCAGTACTTTTTAATTTCATGCACGTTATTTCCCCTTTCAATTCCTCTTTGTATGCGCGCCCTACGCCGATTGGGTAGGCTCGCCGGCGTGGAAGCCCCTAGCAGCGTTTTGGGGACGGATCCCCATGGGCCTGCTGGGTACGCGTGCTGCCGGACGAGCCACCTTTCCGTTCTGAACGTGGCCGCTCGAACTATCGAGCTTGAGTCGAGTCAGAATCGAGAGCGTTGTTGATCGCGGAAGGCTACTCTGCCATTCTCGACGCAGCCGATTGAGCTGTTGAGCGGACTCGAAACAGGGCAAGGGTGTTGCCGATCGTGGGAGAGCCCCCTGGCGTGCAGGTTTCTCATACAAAGGCGTGACATCTCCGCGGGGGGAATAACCTCATATAAGAAGGATAGAACAAATAAGGGTTCAGTGCAACTTAGCTTCTGTTCGTAGTCGCTCGACCGCTGATCTTCCGGCCTCCTTTCTTCTCCAAGGGCCACGAAGACGAAGGAGCGCTGGGCTGATTGCTAGAGCCGATTCTCACAACTGCGCCTCCCCTACCTGGCGCGCCAAAGATGTCGGTGCGGAGCGACACCTATGGGATCACAAGAATCCCTACTACGGTTAGCGGGGCGCGGGGTCATGGGAAGAGCGGATCTAACAGGTAGCCCACAGTTTGTTTATCCAGGTTCGGGCCGCAAGGATGCGTAAAACCCTACTCCTGCTTTGGTGGATTGTATATTGGTGTTCTTGAGCTGGCTATGGGGCGTGAGGAGCTCCAAAAAGCCGAATCCTTCTCCTGGTCGCCTCGGGCCTCCTTTTATAGAAAAAGGGGTCGCCACAGTGGCACACAGGAGGTGGAAAGGGTACAGTGATGCGAGGTTATCCCTCGCATTACATAAAAAGGCGCATATAATGCGTCTTGCTTAGGTGTCCTTGCTTTATCGGGGACGGGGGAGAGATCTGCCTCGTCCGTCGCCGCTCCTTCTTGTGTCGACACGCGCCCTGGCCAGCGATGCCTGAGATGCCACGTAGGTAGGCAGGCAGCTGAGGTGGCGCAGTGGTGGGTCTTCACGAAGATCTGCATGCCGCCACGCAAGTGCCTGCCCAGCTGGTTGGGTCGGCAGCTGCATGCATGCGGTGCTGGAGGTTTGGTCGGCGTGGGCCTGATGGTGGCCCTGCAGGTGTCCTCGATAAGGGCGTTGCCGGGGCCCTGTCAAGGGTCTTGCCGAGGCACCTGTTGTCATCCCCGGCAAGGCGCTTGCCGGGGGCCTTGTGGTCTTCCTCGGCTGGGATCCCGCCAAGGGTTGTCGTCTCCTTAGTGCGTGTCTGATCTTGAATGTCTTCATGAAGATCTGCATGCCGTCACGGGGATGTCTCCCGAATCCTTGCCCTTTGGGGGCAGTGGACTCAAGGGTGACTTGCTCCGTAGGCGCGCGACGAGTCGCCGCGGCAAGGGTCTTGCCGGGGTTGCTAGAACTGTCTCCCGGCAAGGATCTTGCCGGGGGAGTTCGCTTCGTCCCCTTTGCTCTTCATGGTCTTGGCCTTGGCGTCATTCTAGTTCTCTTGAGCTTCGGTCTTACCCTGGCTCACCTCCCTTGCCTTGCTTGGTGTGGTGGTGCCCGTGGCTCAGACTGCCCGTGCACAGTTATAGGGGTACAAAAAGTGTACCCCTCTTTTTGTGCACCGACACTGAGTGTTACTCATAATGCTTTATATCCTCTTGATGCCACATTTTGAGATAAAAAAGTGCCCTTTATCAAAAAAATTATGCAAAGTG
Organism: Triticum urartu; assembly: GCF_003073215.2. NCBI lineage: Eukaryota > Viridiplantae > Streptophyta > Magnoliopsida > Poales > Poaceae > Triticum > Triticum urartu. The sequence continues at coordinate 607,195,216 of NC_053028.1, forward strand.
CATTCACAAATTACATGGGCACGTGGGAGGGTTTATTACCACACACACACACACTTGCTAGGTCTTATAAAAAAATATGTATGTGTCTTACATTTGGAAAAGAGAAGTAAATAGTAAATGTGCAAAGGTTTAATGGCGGCTGCTACGAATCAGCCGGTTGATCGCCTGCGCAGCCGTCCGATACATGTGCACGTAGTTGTTCGATCCCGAAAGGTGTACAACGCGTCTTTATTCTCCCTTTTCTCGCACCTACACCAAGAAAAAGCCCAACGATGAGACACTGCAACCTCTCTGCAGCAGCGACGCCAGCCATCGCCCCCTTCATCGGAGATGCCATGGATGCAACTTGCAGCACCGGCAGCACCGTTGATGCAGTGCAGCACCACCGCCGCTCCGGCAGCACCGGCAACCTCTCTGCAGCGGCGTGTGTGCTGCTGCATAGCAGCACCGGTAGCGGTGATGCCGGCCACCATCACCGTCGTCGCAGACGCCATGGATGCTACTTTGCAGCGCCGGCTGCACCATCGTTGCTCCGGCAGCATCGACAACCTCTTTGCAGCGGCGCGTGTGTTGCTGCATAGCAGCACTGGTAGCAGCGACGCCGGCCACCGTCCCCCGTCGTCGAAGATGCCATGGATGTAATTTACAGCACTGATAACACCATTGATGCAGTGCGGCACCACCGCCGCTCTAGCAGCATTGTCAATCTCTCTGCAGCGGCACATCGCAACGCTGGCAAAGCTTCGATGAGCATTGCACGACATCACCGGCGCCGTGATGCGCGTGCTGCATTGCAGCGCCGGCCGCACCGACGACGCGCTGGTAGTTGCTGACGAGCGCCGCATGGCAAGGCCAGCGAGCATCTGTTGTGCTGCACAACAACGACGGTCACTGCAGCCTCGCCTCGTTCGTTGCATCATCATTCATCCGGTGTGTTGTACAACATCGTCGACCGCTTCAACGCCGATGCCCTTCACGGCTGCAGCGGTGCTCGACGTCGTCCTTTGCAGCGTTAGTCGCCGCCCCCATGGCACTGCTCCGCCGCTGCAGAAGCTCGCCGGTTGCCCGTGGTTTGCACCGCCAGCGCATGTCTGCAACAGAGAGCTGCACCCAGTGGCTTGCAGCTCCAACGACAGCGGCGATTTCGCAAACAGCGAGGCAGAGTCGTCAGTGTTGCATCGCACAGAGTTACAGCGACGGCGGTGCGGTGTACGGTATATGGCGTTGGTGTGTGAATTGTGATGCGGTGCCTGATGTTGTGCGCTGAAGGAAGGAAGAAGAAAGAGCAAAAAGAAACGAGTGGTTCAGGCGCGTAGAGGAAGAGATAAGGGAGGTGGGGGGTAAACGTTGAGTGGGCCAAGGGGGACGCGTGGCGCGCGTTGGAGGAGGTTTACGCCGGCAAGTAACCAGTCAGTTGAATATAATCAATTTCCAAGGTTAATTGGTTGGAAACCTGAATTTTTCATTCCACATTTCAAGTCACGTGCACATGACATAATCGTAAATCACATACACATGAATGTGGAAAGGCTAATTGTACAAATTAACCTCCATCCTCTATGAGCTATACCTCTACGTATTAGAGATGGGCCAGAGAAAAATAAAAGCCCAACATGACACATATCTGGCAAGCCCAAGAAGAAACGCACGCAACTGTTCAGGCCATTGCTCGTCCTTGACCTCCCTGGCTCCCTAACTTCTTCTGTCGTCTCGCCGCCGCGGCTCGCTTCCTGCCTCTCGGGCTTGCTGACCTTGCCGGACGTCATTCCTGCCTACCTCGCCGCCCCAACAGCGTAGGAGATCATTTCTTCTTCGTCTGCCCCGCCCGACGCTCGGAGCCTCCGCACGTCCGCAGCTCCTAGCACCCTGCGTGCCTGTGCCCTTTCCCAGGTGCGGCAAGCCAGTAGCCGGCAGTGCCCACTGCCTTGCGGGCGGTGTCTGGTACGCCTGCAAGCAAGCGCTGACAGCCCAATCCACACTTCGGCGCCCCGCTAATTATCGATCTGGGATAGTGCCCTTTCCCCATTTTCTATTTAGGGCTGCTAATTGCTATCCATTCCTATGCAAAATTGAGACTTAATTTAGAATTCTAGTATGCTTGTTAGACCATATTGATCTAATTCTATATAGTACGTACTTAGTTAGAAAGTTCATGTCATATTTGTTGTCAAATTTTTTTTTGGACCACCCTGCTTTCAAATCCTAGCTCCGCCACGTGTACTGAATGGAGAAGAAATACACCAAGATAGATGTACTGAATCTCGATGCATGTGATCCAATGATCGAAATGCATGATAGCTATCACAACATTTTTTATAATAAACCGTATGAAGCAGGCAGCAGACACGCACATCACACATAGCTTAGTTTTATCTACCAGTGTGTTTGCTCCGGTCAAAATGAGGCTTGGTCACACGGGCTAGCTACATTCGTGTTTCTACCTGAAAAGTTACCGAGTCCAAGTTGAGAAGTAGCTAGCTAATCGTTTTTGAACGGTGCACAACACCAGCCGAGGGCCTGCTTTGATGAACATGTATACGCGTCTAGACGTGTGCCTCGTTTGCGGGACTGCCACTAGAACCACATAGCTAGCCTCCAACGTCCGCGGACATCAACCGATCAACTGCCACAATTCCCACAAAATGTTATGTGGTCATTGCTAATGAGAGACATCAGATCGACAGTGGCATCATTTACATCCTGAGTTCCAAGTTGCAGCGGAGGACTTCGTTGTCTGGTCGATTTCTCCGGTGGTCGGAGGCAATCCCAGTTATGCCATGTAGAGTTGCGATGGCTGAGGGTGTAGGACTTCAAAGACTGCAAAAACGAACGCGTTGACACTGCAAAGCTTGCGTCTCTACTCAGTCTGCAGCAGTATACCTGGCCATACCTCGGGCCGGGCCTAGCCAAACCCGACGCAAAAAACCCAGGCCCGAGCCCGGCCCGGCCTGGCCGTCGGGCCTGTTTTCTGGGCCCGAGCCCGTCCCGAACATGTAAAAGCTTGTCGGGCTTCGGGCCGGTCCGGCCCGTCCTTCAGAAAAACACAAAAACAATGGGCCCGGGCTCGATTTTCGGGCTCAAAATCTAGGCCCGAGCCCGGTCGGGGAGCGGCATCGGGCCGGGCTGTTCGGGCCGGGCTGCCCATGGCCAGGACTATGCAGCAGTAACGTTGATGGATCCTGCTGAATGTGCTAGCTGCTTCTTTCCTGCTGCCTCCCGTTCTCGTCATTTACCCCAAAGAGTGTACATGTCCACATTCTTTGGCACTAGCTCTCTTCCTCTACCAATGCATGCTGCTTCTTTAGTAGGCGTTGCGGTGGTCGGTGGGTGAGAATGAACTAAATGATGAAGGGAGAAGTAGGATATAGCGATTCTATAAATAATGAGCTACTCCAGTGGTTCTTCTATGTTACTCTCCAGTCTATCATATTCACAAAAAGTGATGTTTTATACGTTTGTGTGGAAAACCTAGAATATGATTTTATTTTATTTGTAAACAACATATCATATGATTTTTAAGTTTTCAATTCAAGTATTTAAAACAATACCTTACTGTTGTCTAAATCCTACTAAAGACATGTTGAAAACTCACTTTGTGTGAAACTAGAGGGTGTAGTAGCTTTTTTGCAGAAAAATGGTGTACTAGCTTGACCCAGACAGTTTCACTATTCCTCTTGTAGATTGTATCTAAAATAGCAATATCTATTTTTTTTGCCTAACTAGATCTCCAATTAGAAAAAATAGTTTCTAGTATTTGTGTTTCATTGCACCCCTCGTCTGCATATGCATATGAGCCCAGTACAATGAGACCCCTCGCACGACCCAGACGAAAAAGAGAACATTTAAATAGCAACACACTCCCGTCTCACTCACATTTCCTCAGCTCACACATAGCAAGAGAATTGTCAAGCCAAAATTGAGCAACATTAGCCTTTCGCTTAGAGTTAGAGGTCATGTCGCCGGTTGTGCCCTGCCATTCTCCATTGCCGGTAATGCTTTGTCTTCTAAGATATGTTGGTAGTTGGTAATTTGGACACCAATTTGCCAAAAATGCACAACAATTGCAATGACGATGTAGATGTCGTGTTGTGCCGTGGTGCACGAGGGATATATGTGACATCAATCAAGTAAGTAGGGCGATGTAGCCGAGTTTGATATGGTCTAACCGTCTAAGGGACGATTTAGTTGACGTAGTCAAGATGCCATCACCAAGATGTAAGTCACCCCGCTAAGCTAGATAAGGTCGCGGCCGCCTACCATACAGAAGTCCCATCGCCAATCCTTTCAGTGTTTATTTACATGGTTTTTACTCGATTTAGTTTGAATTTGTTCGGTTTTTCTTTTACTTTCTTTCTTTTCTTTTTGTCTCTATTTCTTTTAGTTCCATTTTATAAAAAGCATGAAGTTTTTAGAAAATCGTCAAATTTTTATAAATTCAGGACCTATTTCCGAATTTGTTTTTAAAATTCATGAACTTTTAAATCTAACTCATTTCCAAACTCCAGAATATTTTGAAATTCATAAGCGTTTTCAAACTCGCTATTGTTTTCAAATTCATGAACCTTTTTAAAATTCCTGATTTATTTGAATTAGCGAACAAATTTTAATTTTTTGAACATTTTTAAAACTCATAGTTTTTTCAAAAAAATCAATTTTAGAAATTTGCGAACTTTTTATAGAAAAGCCTATTGTCCATGGTCCTGGTCAAATGGTCAGCCGAGCCAGCAAATGGGGTGAACGAGTTAGCCATCCAGAAAGCGCGTTGCTGCAAAAAAAATTTGACGCGGAACCAACTCAACCACTAGACAGGGTGTGATAACATGGCGAAGTATCAAGTGAAAACCCCTATTCAGTAAAAACTGAAAACCATTGTCGTACGCCATCTGATCAAAGATGTACGGTGCATAACAAATGTGGGAATCTAACTAGCCACTTAGTCACAGCTTTACAGCTAACCCCCTGCACTTACGTCCTAGCCTGGTAACGATTCAAAAAAAAACACAAATCAATCCGTGCGAGAGAGACATGGAGGCGGCGGCAATTCGACGGCGACAGACTGCAGCGCCGCTCCTCTGTCGACGGTGACTCGGAGCCCGCGGCCCCGGCGCGACCGCTAATCGGCAGTGCCTACACGCGCTGGTGGCGGCGACGGTAGCCCCACGCAACGGCGACCTGACGGCCACCGTGATGGTCCCGTGCCACGGCGATCTCGGCGGCCCAGCCTTCCTGGCGCTGCCCCCAGGCGAACTGGTACTGACCCATGCGAGGGGTGAACGGCGACCTCGGCAGCCCAGCCTTCCTCAGCGGCCCAGCCTTCCCGGCGGCTTGCCCTTCAAAGCTGTTGTTTCTGTAACTGAATGATGAATGGTGTTTTGCTGTAACTGAATGAATGGGATGTATAGTACAGAGAAATCCTTGTTTGCTGCATCTGAATGAAAGTATATGTACAGAAAATATTTGAATGGGTGTGGTTATACAAGAAATCTTTGGTCTTTTGGTATTTCTGTACATACTCAAATTGTAGATTTACTAAATGAATGTGAATTGGTTCTAGAAATATGTCTTGTCTGTGTCTATGATGAGCTCAAATTTCTGCGGTATTGTCTGCGACGAATTCATGATAGAGGGGCCTCTCACTCTCAGATGGGTGCATTTGATTAATTAGATGGTCCATGCCATCAGCAATTGCACTATTGACTGACTGTCTATTCTCCACCTCACAAGACAACATCCCCTGTTCTGTTCAGTGACTTTTCTGTTAGATTTGATTAAATGTTGCTTCCTAGGAGTGACAAACTCATGGGTGTGTTCTTCATGAAAAAATGATACTGAGTATTTGCCATCCTTCATATGCTTCACAGTTATCATGGCCTCACAACCACATCTAGTGATATTTCTTGCATTTGTTCTTTTCTTCTCTCCATTCAAATCCATCTTGGGTTCATCCTCCTTCTTTGTTCGGAATCCTGATTATGCTCAAAGGAAACACCTCCAGACTATCACATTATCTTTCGTCTTGTTCTGTCCAATTCGAACTGAAAACCCAACGTTGTGTGCATAAGCCTTGTAAAACTCCTCGACTGCTTTCATACTGTCGAATGTCATTCCTACAGTTGGCTTTAAGTTCTCATCGCATATGGGTGTGCATGATGAAATCTAAACATTACAAAACACATTAGTCATACAAGTTACTATTTGTTAGTGGAATTTGAACCAAGTTGTGGTGATAATGTTACTCACACAAACTGGGACGTCCATAGCTCTTTTTTTGGTGCACTGAAGCTATCCAAATTGATCGGGGGAGGATGCATTTCCATATCATGGCGGCCGCCCTCATTGCAATTATGGGTTTGCAAAACCAAATCACCACCAAGCTAAAAGAAACAACCATGGCATTGGCGTCAACAGTTTGTATCAATTGAGGAAGAAAAATAATCATCAAAAAAAATTATATTGCTTACTTGTGTAGGAGGCAAGTTAATGGCAGGGGACAGAGGATCGATGACACCATTGCTTATAACGAGCGGTAGTGATGCGTGCTCTGGAAGGCGAGTCGCAACCGGCATAGAGCAGTGGCTCACGGCCATGGCCGGCGGAGGGCGTGGGATCACGGACAAGGCTGGCAGAGGGCAGGGGATCACGGTCGAGGCCGGTGGAGGGCTAGTGTTGTTGGACGGGGCTGTCGTCGGAGAGCTAGGGCACCTGGCGATCGGCGGCGGCGTAGGTCTAAACTCCATGGCGGCACAGATAAAGCACGATCCGTTTTCCTTTCTTTCTGCTGAATCGTTATTAAGTTAGGACGTAAGTGCAGGGGGTTAGCTGCAAAACTGTGATTAAGTGGCTAGTTGGATTCCCACCTTTGCTGTGCACCGTACATCCTTAATCAGATGGCATACGACGATAGTTTTCAGTTTTTACTGAATAAGCGTTTTCACTTGATACTTCGCCGTGATAACATACATGTTTTCATGCATTTCTTCATTCCTCTTTTTTCTTTTTTCTTTTTTCTCTATCCTTTTCTACTTTCTATTTCCAAATTCGTAATTGTTTTCTTCAAATAGATGAACGTCTTTTCTAAATCCACGAAACACGTGAACTATTGTTCAAATTGATGAACCTTTTTCAAAATTGAGGAACTTATTTTTCAAATTTGATGATTTTTTTGCATTTTTAACTTTTTCTTAAAATTGATGAATTTTCTTTCAAAATCGATGAACTTTTTTCTAAATCGATGAACTCTTTTTTCAAAATTTATGATTTTTTTCAAATATGATGAACTTTTTTTCAAATTCAAATCACTTCCTTTGAATTTGTGAACTTTTTTTTGCATGCTCATGAACTTCATTTGTAATATATAAACATGTTTTCAAATAACTGGAAAATATAAATACCGTTTTTAATGTGCAGTAAATAGCGTGTCTACGTTTCTATTCTGCAAATTGTTCGCATATTCCCTAGCAGTTAGCTGGTCCAATGGTTAATCTCTCCGTGTGGAAGCGCGAGGGCACGGGATCGAATTCCAGTCGCGAGCTATTTTTGGTGGTCTTTTTTCGCGTTGACGCGCTATCGTGGGCCGGCCCATCCAGCCGCTGCTGTGGGCGCCAGTACCCTTGCGCGGCGCTGAAGGCGTGCAATAGGAGGTCCCCGTACATCAAACACAAGGTCTCCCCGTCCTTGTAGTAGATAGAGACATAGCACAGAGCAACTAACTAAAGGTTACCCCTCGCGGGGCTCCCACGAGGATCATTTTTGCAGCCTGTGAGCGCGCCAAGTGCTGCGCCGAGCCACCAGCATGTGTTGCATACTGGGCGCTTCCTGTGTATTTTGATTTTTTTACATGTTTTCAAGATTTAGATGGATTTTTGGAGGGGTGTTGGCTTTTCAGTTTTTGCCTGCTTCTTTTTTGTGAAGCAAATCTATGCTTCTCAAAAGGAGGAGAGGGGGGGGGGGGGGGGGGGGGGGCTATGCTTTCACGAGCGTGCAAACACAGATTTGCTTCCGCGAGAAGTACAACTCTACTTCTGGAAAAGGGGAAAAATGTACTTCCACGACAAGTACAGATTTGCTTCTTATGGAAGCGCAATATTTCTTTTGCGATGTGCTTCTAAAAAGAATATATGTGCTTTCACGAGAACCACAGATTTGCTTATCAGATTTGCCTCTCGTGAAAGCACATATTTGCTTTTGCAAGAAGCACATCTTCGCTTCTTGGAAAAAAAGTGCTTTCACACGAAGCAAATATTTACTTCTCATGGAAGCATATATTTGCTTCCGTGAGAAGGGGGAACAGTGGAAAACCGCAACCGTACTTCAGGGCTCTTGGTTTTCTTCCTATTTTGTGTATTTTTTCAGTATTCATTTTTTCTGGATTTTATCTGGTATCCATTTTCTCGTGAAAAAAGTTCGATGAAACCTATTAACATCGGATCTAGTATCAAATATCCCGACGCGAGAAATCTAACGGTGAGATGGTTCGGTATTTGGACGTACGATTCAAGAGATAAATGTTTTGAACAAAAAAATTACATGAAAAAAAAACTATGAGGTAGCAACAAGTGATGCACATGCAATACACCATTTGTGAGCGTCTGAGAAGGTGAGGAGTGACCTTGCAATGGATAACCCTTAACTACTAATTTTGGGCATAATATGGAGCGATAGCGAAAATTAAGTCGAATGGCCACAAATTTTCCACGAAGATCTAATGTTTACAATATTTTAATTTATATAGGTCCACCAAATTTAGGGATAGTATTTTCTAGTTAACTTGGGAGTTTCTAGCACACATCTCTATTTGTACTCCGTATTGTGCTTTTAGTATATAATAGTTAGAATATTGATGAAGGTTCTTTGCATCTTGAAAGGATTAATAGATTGTATATGATTTTTCTCCAGAAAAAAATAACAATAAAAATCCTCTGGGTCTTAAGACTCATTTCACTCCTTAATAGTTTAGTATAATGGATCACTAATTAACATACTAGTTGCAAGATTTTAAAACATCATTGACGAGGACAAGTCCGGTTTTATCAAATCTATTTGTGTTGCTGACAATTTGATGTATAACTCTCACTTGGTGCAAGCTTTTAGGTTGTGTAAAAAACAAACTATGGGTTTTTCCTATGAAGAACAAACAAACAAACTATGGTTTTGAAATAGTATTATAGCAAAGCCATTGATACTAGCTATTTCATACACCAGAGATGGCCATTAACTATGAAAGACTACAGGCAAAAAAACTAGTATGAAAGATAATTCCATGTAGAAAATAGCATATGAAATTGACTTGACATAAATGTTTTCAACAACTACACCTTGTATGATAACCAAGATATATAGCACAACTATCCGATCAAGCACACCTTCAACACCTTTCGGTCAATCACGACTTGTGGGCAAATACAATGCAAGTTTTTTATGTATGATCTCTAGATGAGTGTGTTCTCTCGGTATATTAGAGTTTAAGGTAATTGAAGGTTCACATCTCGTACACTATACTTTAGCCAAATCCGTCAACAAAAAGGAAAAAAAAATCAAAGGTCAACCTTATAATAGTAGACGTCGGGAACGGAATACCTACTCTGAGGTGAATACTTTATACCGCATTTTGAATCAACTTTGACGCCATCTCCTTAGGCTGTAGACATTGGTGGCTTTATTAGACTGCAAAACAGCATGCTACTTCGTTAGCTGCATAACATAAAAATAGTTAAATATAAAGATAAATCTGGTTAGTTATTGGGGGAAATGTGCAGAAATTCTTATAAAGGAATGCCTCGTAGGTATGATGAAGTAAAATGTGAAAGGATAGTGCGGTCATTGACGCGGAATGTTTATAGATCTGAAAACTTATGTGTACAATAATATACAAACTTTTGGTTCATAGGTTCATATTCGCTACTATAAATACATCAGGTGTATTGGTTGAGAAATAGTTCTTTAAATGTCACTATACCATGCTTAATTAACTTTGTTTCGATGATTGTCTTTTTTTTGCTTTATTTGTTCGGAATTATGCAAAGATCCTTGTCCATCCGTCAACATTCTACTTCAGACTAAAGGTTGTACCATGGTTATCAGGAGTGACCGAAAAAAACATAGACTGTCACCAATCGACCACTATCTTAAAATCTTACATTTCATTCGTTAGATCTATCATCTATGCCAAAAATAACTGGATTATGAAGCAATATTATGAGCCTATCATCCACATAATTTGGTCACTAGTCATGCTTTTAAGTATCGTCATCCATAGTCAGTTTCATGAAGACTAGAACCACATGGCTTGAACTTGGTAATTGACAAAATCACCAATCTCATCATTGTATCCATCCATCTTTGATCACATCTCAATGGAGCCTCTGCAGCCATGTCGAGTAGACGGATGAGGAGGTCATGGTGGAAAACGAAGTTAACGCTGACAAGTTGTGCTGAACACAATCATTATGTATCAAAACCTTTTATGTGCAAAAATTTCTCATTCAGTTGATCTTAAATGTGTTTGTGAGCAACCAACGACCAGGGCCAGAGATGCACCAAGAGCACCCCCGGTTTAGCATGTTCCTTAGGACTAATATATCCCTAGACGACTCTTAAAAAAGAAGCAAATCGTCTAAATTAACGGATCAAACCTAACTACGGGGACTAGCCTGGAGAAATGGCCCATTTATGGGTTGCGCTTGTGTGCCGCTATCTTGAAAGTTTTCATATCACCTCTCTTGTATATAATCACAGATAAAGTGTGTTCTCTCCATGCTTCATCGGTCATTTCAACACTTTTCTCTTACAGTAACCGCTAGCAGAAGCAATGCATGAAAGAAATCATTGATATACAACCATATTTATATAGGGTGATTAGGATGCAACAAGTTTCTCTTATACACTGTTTATCTGTTCGCAAAACATGGAATAATAAACGGAATGAAAGGAGAATCAGAGGAAAATGTTGTATGCCATTTACCTTGCATGGTATACAAACAACAAGATCAAGATGTGTTAGAAGTGACAGAGGAGATGGCGATGGAAATGCAACCTATAAAAGTGCCATTTCTTACACACAAGTCAAAATCAACTGTGTGGCCCATTCAAAGTATACAATATTCGAAAATTTTGAGACTTTTGTTTTGCGAATGCATGAATCATGATACACACAATTAAAATCATGCATGTATATACCTTCTCTTTCCCGAACTATTGTAACAGTTGGATACTCAAATTTCATTGAAAAAATACGGCACAACACGTCCAAATAGCTCGGTCCAGATGTATGCAGGCGGTTTGAGAGTCGGTGTTAGAGATGCCCTAACTATCACCACATGATCTGGATCCATTGATTGTTGGGGTGTTCCTTGGGACCTCCTCCCCACTAAACGCTCCCTCAAAATCCTCATGGGACATGGGTCACTCCACCCCATACGAATGCACAAACTCCCTCTTCCCTTCTGCCATTCATTCCTGACGTCGGCGCCGATTATCCTCTTCTGGATCCACACCCATCGTAGCTCGGCCCACAGTGTAGTGCGCATCTCTAATTCGTCATTGTTGGGTTGCTGGTTTCCTGGTGGATATATATATAGGGCGTGTTTGGTTGCCCGCATGCAGCCCAACCAGGCCCGCGCGGGATGAGCGTGGCTTGTTTGGTTGCCTGGGCTGCATGCGGTTTGAGGCCCGCACGAACCTTAAAGCAGCCCGCAGCCTGGCCCGACAGAAACTGCCGAATCGGCAGTTTTTTTTCGCGAGCCTGGCCGCGCGTGGTCACGCGTGCGAGGCAGTTGCACGCCTCGGGCAGCGCGGGAGACGGAGGCGATGTCTCATTACTCTCCCCCACTCTCCTGTCACCGCCCAGACGCACTGTTCCTACCGCTCTCTCTCTCTCCCTCACCGCCCCTCCTCCTCCTGTCCTCCGATGGCTCCGCCACGCCCACCACCGCGCTGCCCTCTGACCCCCGTCGACCAGCGCATCGCCGGCATCCAGGAGCACTGTCTGGCCGGGGTCCTGAACTCGGGCCGCGACCTAGTGTTGGCGCTGCACGCGTCGTCCCCCATCTGCTGCCGGCCACCACGAGCGCCGGACAATGAGGTGCCGATCTCTCCTGCTCCGCCGAAGATTCCAGACCTCGTGATCCTGGGCTCGGCGCTGACGCCGTCAAGGGAGCCACCCCTTCTTGGGACCCCATTGGCCACAGGGGTTTTCTTGACCCCCGTCCAAGGGTTTTCTCCGGTCGGCATGCCGTCTTTCTCGACCTCCGGCGTGGCGTTGAGCACGGGGCCGAGGCCGCATGCCGTCGCCAGGGCCGGCTCCTCGTTTGCTCCGCCCCCTCTCTCCTTCCCGCCGGGGTTTTCACCCTGGCCTCGGTTCGCCGCGGCTGCGCGTGCTCCGGTGAGTCAAACCCCTCAATCTTTGCTCCTAGATGTAGATTAGATGTTTATTTCTTAGGCATGTGGTAGTAGTTAGTCGATTCGATAGGATTAGATAGGATTATAGCAGATCCGATTGGATGCGATCCCAATCGAATCCAATCGGACTGATCTATTCTTGTTTTGTACAATGTCTACTAGGATAATTTTTCTTGTGCTACTGCTTGTGTGTCCTATGATTTGTGTTCATGCTAGTAGGTGTGTTCATGCTAGATTCATGTTGACTGATGGCATGTTCATGTTCTTCATGTTGAGTGATGAATGCTAGAATCATGTTGACTGATGGCATGTTCATGTTCTAGATAGGATCATGTTCATGTTTCATGTTGCTAACATACATGTTCTAGCTAGGGTTTGTGTTGAATGTTATACGTGCATGTAGTAGGAGCATCTTAGGACGGTGCCAAATCTGCATGGCTGCACATGGGTGCTATTGGCACATGGTGTTGCTATTTTTAGATGTTACCATGTGTAGGATAGTGCAGTGTTTAGTGCCAGTTGCATCAAAGAAGATGACACTGATTAGTGGACTTGCCCAACAGCAAGTCAACTGATCAGTGCCACTGATCAGTGGCATTTGCCCAACAACAAGTGTCATTGATAGGCAAATGCCACTTATCAATGACACTTGCTGTTGGGTAAATGCCACTTATCAATGGCACTTGCTGTTGGGCAAGCCCATTGATCAGTGCCACTGATCGGTGGACTTGCCCAACAGCAAGTGCCATTGATAAGTGGCATTTCCTCAAAGAGTTTGTGGACTGATCAGTGTCATTTGCTCTTGGGAAAATGTCCCTGATCAGTGCCATTTTGCAAAGAGTTTGTGCACTAATACTTGTCATCTTACCTGACAAGATATTGAAGACTGACTGGGATGTGCCGGGAGGAGGAGCTCAGGTGGTGGCTGGAGCTGAGCACGTCGAGGATTTCATCCCCATAGACAGGTGGCTCGGGAAGGTGGACCTGCCTGGCAGGATCGCCTTCATGAGCATGCCTCGTTCAAGGGGACGATCTCCGAGGCACGGCCACGAGGAGGGGCCAGGGAGCCGATGCGCTTCTACCAGCAGATAAAGGACAACGAGGACCTCACCATGCTCGTCGTGCCTCCCAAGTTCGTGGAGGTGATGAACACGTTGCTGGTCATCAAGCGGCTCCCGCGCGTCGTCAGGCTGTCGGCGAACAAGTGGTGCGTGTTCTGGGTGCAGATGCAGAACTTCGAGGGGCACATGGTGCTTGGCCGGGGCTGGAACTACTTCTGCCACCGCCACCGGATCGTCCCCGGCGACCTCGTCATTGTGCACATATCAGGACTCGGACTGAAGGTTCAGATCTACAACCACGACTCCTCGGTGATGTGCAGGTTTCGTTGCATCAGACACAATTGCGTTGGTAACATCGATCAGGCTATGTAGTTAACTTAAGTAAGGTGTTAGTGGAGAACTTTTATGGTGTCTGGCGAGACTTGTGCTGGTAACTTGTTCATATTCTGGCCAGGAGCAGCACCCTGACATGGAGCGGGGAAGGAGGATGCCCCTGCTTTTAATCTAGACTTATGTTATGTAGTTAAGTAGTTTGTTGTCTTTTCCTTGCTTGCTGTGTTAAGTTTGCTGTCATTACATTGCTTGCTTTGTTTGATCTTGCTATTGTGCTATTGCTGTTGTGCTGATCATGTGGTGGTAAGGCTACCACATTTGAATGGGGTGAGCAGAACACAAACGCTGTTTGCAACCAAACAGCTGAAGTTTGCATCTGCTCACACTCTAAGCACAAAAACGGCAACCAAACAGCAGGGGGTAAATCCCTCTCCATGCGATGCAGGCAACCAAATAGGTTGCATCTGCTGCATATGAGGCTATATTTCAGCAACCAGACTGGGTTGAGATGGACATGCAATGTAGGTACTGTTCCAAACTGCAACCAAACACGCCCATAGTGGTTGGAATCGAGAAAGATGCAGCCTCCTGGTGGCCAACCTGGCCAGGCAGGTGCGAGAAGATCTTTCTTGATCTCGGCTCCGTGGATTAGTGCGTTCAGCCCGGCTCCGCCCGCAGAGACCACGGAGCGAAGAGCTAGAGTTCTACCGAACATACTCTAAGGCTAGCCACAGTGGGAGTAACATCACTAGTAACATCACATTTTTCAAGATAATTTTGCTTATGTGGCACATATTTAATGATGAGAGAGGTGATGGTGGTAACTTAGCTAGTTACTGTAACATCACACATACCAAGACAATATAAGCATATAGGCTAATAAATGAACCATAACATGACAACACACATATGTTACTACTCACTGTGGATGTAGTAACATAGCCTAGTAAAATGTGATGTTACTAGTCTAAGTTACTCCCCATTGTGACTAGTCTAAGTCGGTGATGTTAGGCTGACCTTGACCGGAGATGGCCTGCTTAACAAAATAAACGTTTCACAGACGATACTTTTTTTAAAGAATTTGACTACACCAAGATAGATGTACTGAATCTGGATGCATGTGATCCAACGACTGCAATGCATGGTGGGAAGATAGCACATTTTTTTCTCCTAATCAAACCGCATGAAGCAGGCAACAGAGACACACATCACACATAGCTTTGTTTTCCGTACCAGTGTATTGTGCTCTCAATGTTAAACCTCTAGGATTGGGTAGGCTAGATTAGATAGATAGTACAACCTTTACTTGTGGCTCGAGGAGGTCCCGGTGCCGGCCATGGTGACGGCAGCCGGTGATGGCAGAGAGGACAGTGGTGGCGGTGCTTCCCATCAGCACTGCACTAACCCTAGATCGGTAGATGATGTAGGTGGGGTGTATGGCGTCGCAACGAACCTCGTAATGCGAGCCGCCGGCCCCTACCTCCTTATATAGTGCAGGTGACAGGGGCCCGTCAACCATAGTGGGTTGAGCGCCCCCGATCAGGGCGCGGATCTAAGGGCCCGGTGGGCCGTTGGACCCACACGGTGGAGATCATCCTAACATTCTCTCCCTTGATCTCAACTTTTACTTTTGACCTTATACCTTTACTTTACTCGTTTCATAACAGATCAATACATAGAACATGTTTCATTGTCATAGCTCAATTGCCGATAGAATCAGACATCCACAACGTACCTCTCTGCTTTGAAACAAATTCTTTAACCTGGGACCTTTTATTATCCGGAAATCTTAGACTATACCATAAAACCCATGTCGACTGTGTGTTCTCCGAACACACTGGGCGGTAAGCCTTTAATAAGCAGATTTGCAAACACTTGTCTGTTGCTTTTATGCTTCAAGCATTTCTATATAATTCCGGACTTTCTCCTTTGCAACACATAACTCCGTGTCAGTGTGTTTGCATCAACACTTGACTCGTTGTCATAGGAGCGAAAAACTTAAAATGTTTATCGCTGTTGTCAACAATTATCAACTCCGGGTACAGGTCTCCTTAACCATTTTGCCTGTCCCTCAACCTCATATCAAGCTATAACATATCTTTGCATCACATTGATGATAATTGTTTCATTCTTTGGAGAATTTTCACACAAAAACCTCCAAGTGTGAAAGTTAGAGACAATTGTGGATTTCGCTATACATTTCACAAGTCCTGTCTTTGTACTCACAATCCTTTTGGAGCACTTATTTCTTTCAGCATGAGGCTGCTATCTTTGACTCCATTCCAGTGATCTATATATGGACTAGACATTGCCAAAACAACCCGAATACGTGAACTGTGTCAGGGTAATATATTGAGCTTCCAACAGCTGAAGCATATGGTACCATATCCGTTTTCAATCTTTTCTCATCAACTTTTGGAACACCATAGTTTCCAGTTTCATTACCCTTGACTATAAGAACAAGTGTAGGTTTTCTCGCATGCATACTTTAGAGACCTTTCTTAGCATGTCCATGCGACATTCCTAATACCCCATTTTATTATTTTCTTGGTGAATCTCGATATTTATAACGAGAGACACTCTACCGAGAACATTCTTTTGAACTTTGAGGACAAGAACCTTTTTATTATTTTTTTCTTCCTGGTAGATTGACATAACCACTAGCAAGTAGGACGTCATCCACATGCACATGATTAGGAAATGAATTTCCCATTCTATAACTTTGTACAAACACAATTGCCCTCTCATTTTCTTTAACCCAAAACAACATTTGATTGCTTTAGTCCATAAAAGACTTCTTCAGGCAGTATCCCATGTGTTCTTTACTTTCATCTGATGTAACTCAGATCATAATATCTTTCATCTGATGTAACTCAGATTGATGTGCTACCAACACTCATTGTAATCTATTCAGTGTAAAACGCACAAAAACCTTTCGATTTAAGTCTTGTTTTACACCTTTACATATTTGCTTTGGTGTCACATTGACCTTGTAGACTCT
The DNA here is from genome assembly GCF_003073215.2 of Triticum urartu. Lineage (NCBI taxonomy): Eukaryota > Viridiplantae > Streptophyta > Magnoliopsida > Poales > Poaceae > Triticum > Triticum urartu. The sequence goes on from NC_053028.1 coordinate 607,212,007, forward strand.
TTACAGCCTACTGTTTTGGCTCCATTGGAAATTACTCATCAGTCCCAAACATCTTCATGATTCACCAATTTCATTTCATCTCACATAGTCTCTTATCATTTAGATAAGCAGACACTTCTCAAAGCTCGACTGAGCTTTAAATGAGGTGGGATCAACCTCTAATTTTAATTTCTCTAACATAGACTTTATAGTCATCAGACATATCTGATTTTCTCATTCAGGTATGGTACTTCTTTCATATGGGGTTGTTGTTGCTCTGTTATTGCCAAGCTTTAATTAATTCTGTAGTCTTTCATTGCCAAGAGGAAATAGATTTTATAGGGTCCTATATCACAAGATCCATATTTACTCATTCATCCTTTTATTGAGCTAATAACAGATGTTGTATAGGTCATACAACATGCTCCCCGAGATACAATCTATACAAGCCTTATGGTATACTCTATAGTCTTTTACTTTATCTAGGTAGCCAACAAAATAGCTCCCCCAGATTTCTTATTTTGGGTTTGCTCTGTCAAAACTTTCGTCATAAGCACCATCTTTTACTTTTGAATCTTGTTCAGTATGAATACTGGTTGACTATGCTATCTTCCAATAGGAAACTGTAAGATTCAAGGAATATAGCTATCTCTTTACTTTAGGGGTATCGTTATTGTGTATCATTATTGTGACCATCGTACTCCCGCAACGATCACATTCATCATTTATAGATCAATTTAGATGAATCATGTGCACATTATGTAGGGGAGTTTCATCATTCACGATACTTTCTCCCCCTCGAAATGTGGCAAGAACTTTTTTGCCACAATTTCGAAAATCATTTAGAACTCTTGTGAATTGAGAAAACTTTGATTATCTACTTCATGCGGAATGAAGTTATCTGTCAACTCGTATGGGAGTACTTTCCTCATTCCATTTCAAAAAAAAACTTAACCGAGTTCTTTATCAATAGTACATTTGCATGTCAAACATGCATATCATTCTTATCTTTTGGTTCGTCTGTAAATTTGATTACCTTTAGACTCATCTATGAACTTAAAAGTGCACGGTCGATACTAGGATAGCATAAGGGCTACTCCATACTTTTCTCCCAAATTGGGATTCATTAAAAACATATGAGTCATCACATCTTTTTCCTGCCATACAGGATAATTCCTTTGCCAAAATTTCTCCCACTATACGGGATTACTCTGACATAAATATTATGCCAACTTTACCCTGCCATGCGGGTATTATCATAACCATCTTTTCTCACCATGCGGGCAATTCAATGGAAGGGATATGAATTCCAGGATTGGCTTCTTTGATTGCATATTCAATCATCAAATTCAGAAATAAATCAGAATATTCTTTAATACACATGCATGCTTAATCCGACGTTGGTCAAATTAATCACGCATATCACTTACTGCATCTCATAGAAGATGAGAATTGTTTTCCACGAAGAGTACATGAAGACATTCATCGAGTAAGACTCTCAATGATATATCTCTTTCTTGGATTAATATCCAGAATTGGCTTCTTTGAAGCCATTCTTTAGAGAGAACGTACTCCCTCACGTTATGACCTTTCTTGGTCATCTTTCGGGACACAAGTACCCAGCCTTTTGCTTCCATAAATGAAAGCATGGAAAACTTTTAGTCTGAGAAAATTAACCAATAATCAACAATAATGAGCTTAAAAATAACCCTACGTTGGTCTGGTTAAAGATATACACATTAAACTTTTAAACCTTTCTTTTATATTCTAAATCACCGTTAGGTAGAAATAGAATAAAACATCACCTTTTTACATTAATTCCATATCACCGTTGGGCAGAAATGGAAATAACGCATATAACTCATAAATAATGTGATTATAAAATTTCTATTAAGCAACTTTGCTAAGAAAATAATCATCATTATCAACTTTATTGCAGCGGAAAACTAGCAATATACATTTCTCAATATTTATCAAATTCTCTAAAAATTGGTCACTTTGATACAACATTTATCAGAGATTTGAACTTTTAACTATAAGACTCATTGAATTATAATATTGTCATCATCAACGCTGGTCAGAAAATAACAATACCATAATTAAACTTTAATCAAATATCTTTCTACTGTCATAGCAGAAGCTATCTGAATCTGATTTCACCCACAAGCGAAAAACTTCTCTCAAAAACTGTTCTTCCAATTAAATTTCCCCGTTGGTTCCAATTTAATTGGAGGATAAAACTTTTACTATGCAGTGAAACTTTACAATATTCTATTCAGAAACAATTCTGTACTATTTTACTCTCTAAGCAATTTTAACCGATTGGTTCAAAAATGCATTAGAGAAGCAACAATTTAATCTTTTACTTTAATTCTATTCACTTAAAAAACTTTATTTTTATTTTTAGCGTAAAAACATGAATAAAAATTCATGAATTTTTTATTCTTTACATAAAATTTTCTTTGACCAAATAAAAATCATGAACTTTATTATTTTCTTTGTAAAATTCATGAACATTTCCTTTTCTAGAAATTTTCTATTTTCATTTTCAGAAACTTTTTCTGTTTACTTTTATATTTTCTAAAACAAAATTTTTGTTGGAATTTTTTTGCATAGAAAACTATTTGAAATCTGCCCCAAATCTGGACAAAAAGAAACAGATAAAACGAAATTAAAACAGCAGCGCAGCCTTGGTTCAGCGCATGCGGCCCGTAGCCTGCCCCGCGTGATGCGCCGCTCGAGCCGAGCCTAGACTCGGCCTCGTCAGCCGGCCGAAACCCAGCGACCCACTACTTTCGACCCAACAGCCCATGGCCACTCTAGGGTTTCGATCTGAACCATCCCTGGAGATCCGACGGCGATCCGTGCGGTTCGGTTGAACAAAAACCGCTCCACCGCGCCGCTCGCGTAATCCTAATCCATTTCTATCCCTCTCTTCTATCTCTGGCCCGTAGCAGCGGCGCCGCAGCGAGTCCAGCCGCGCCAGTCGCCGGCGACGGCGTCAAGCAGCCACCACATGGCGTCCAGCCGCCGGCTCTTTCTCCTTCCCGTTCCTTTCTTTGATCTTTTCTCCCATCTGCCACGACGCGCCTCTGCATGTTTGTCCCTGCTTTTTGGCAGCACGACCACGGGTCCTGAGCGGGCCGGCCACCGGCGACAACATCGAGCGGCCATCGGACCAGGTCCGGTCGCCGTCTCTTTCACCTTCCCCCTCCCTTTCTCTTCGTTTTTATTCTTTAGATAGATAGATAGATAGAGAGAGAGAGAGTTACAAGGGCGAGCCCTCCTCTGCTCCCCTTGTGTTTGATGGACGATGACGATCCGTGGCGCTGTTGCCATCCCCCTCGCCGACTGTGCGTCCACCTTGCGGTGAGCACGCCGCCGTCAAGCAGTTTGGTCGCGGTGCCCTTTGCCCCATGTGGGGTGGTTCTTCGTCCCCGCACCTCGGCTTGCCGATGTGTGTGGGGATCGAGAGGAACAGGCGCGGACGGATTGGCGACGCACTTTGCCGGCGAGGCCCGAGGCCCTCTGCCGGCAATCTTTTCTTTGCCCTCTGATTAGGGTTCTTGGGAGGGGAGAATTATCTTTGAATGTCTTTTCTGCCGAAATGTCTAAACCCAATCTGGCGGATACCATTGTTATACCTTTGGGATCGAGTAGGCTAGATTAGATCGGTAGTACTACCTTTACTTGTGGCTCGAGGAGGTCCCGGTGCCGGCCATGGTGACGGTGGCCGGTGATGACAGAGAGGGCAGTGGTGACTGTGCTTCCCATCAGCACTGCACTAACCCTAGATCAACAGGGGATGTAGGTGGGGTGTACGGCATCGCGACAAACCTCGTAATGCGAGCTGCCGGCCCTCACCTTTTTATATAGTGCAGGTGACAGGGGCCCGTCAACCATAATGAGTTGAGCGCCCCCGATCAGGGCACGGATCTAAGGGCCTGGTGGGCCGTTGGGCCCACACGGTGGAGATCATCCTAACACTCAACGCATGTGAACCAACGATCACAATGCATGATTGGAATATAGCTTAGTTTTTCCGCACCGGCGTATGGTGCTCCGGACCGAACCAATATTGTTGACGCAATCCTTCAGCTTGCTAACCTCCGCGGCGACTGTGCCTCTCTCATTAACTCCGCGAACATCATACTACTCCCCAAGAAGGCCGACGCCCGTGTGGTCGGAGACTACAGACCAATCAACCTGATTCATAGCCTGTTCAAGATCTTCTCCAAGCTGCTGGCAAATAGACTCGCTCCTATACTGCTCAGTTTGGTCTCCAAATGCCAAAGTGCCTTCGTGAAGAAACGCTCCATCCATGACAACTTCCTGCATGTTCAGAACTGTTGGAAATATGCCCTAGAGGCAATAATAAATTGGTTATTATTATATTTCCTTGTTCATGATAATCATTTATTATCCATGCTAGAATTGTATTGATAGGAAACTCAGATACATGTGTGGATACATAGACAACACCATGTCCCTAGTAAGCCTCTAGTTGACTAGCTCGTTGATCAATAGATGGTTACGGTTTCCTGACCATGGACATTGGATGTCATTGATATAACGGGATCACATCATTAGGAGAATGATGTGATGGACAAGACCCAATCCTAAGCTTAGCACAAGATCATGTAGTTCGTATGCTAAAGCTTTTCTAATGTCAAGTATCATTTCCTTATACCATGAGATTGTGCAACTCCCGGATGCCGTAGGAGTGCTTTGGGTGTGCCAAACGTCACAACGTAACTGGGTGGCTATAAAGGTGCACTACGGGTATCTTCGAAAGTGTCTGTTGGGTTGGCACGAATAGAGACTGGATTTGTCACTCCGTGTAAACGGAGAGGTATCTCTGGGCCCACTCGGTAGGACATCATCATAATGTGCACAATGTGACCAAGGAGTTGATCACGGGATGATGTGTTACGGAATGAGTAAAGATACTTGCAGGTAACGAGATTGAACAAGGTATCGGGAAACCGACGATCGAATCTCGGGCAAGTATCGTACCGATAGACAAAGGGAATTGTATACGGGATTGATTGAATCCTTGACATCATGGTTCATCCGATGAGATCATCGTGGAGCATGTGGGAGCCAACATGGGTATCCAGATCCCGCTGTTGGTTATTGACCGGAGAGTTGTCTCGGCCATGTCTGCATGACTCCTGAACCCGTAGGGTCTACACACTTAAGGTTCGATGACGCAAGGGTTATAGGGAAAGTATGTACGCGGTTGCCGGATGTTGTTTGGAGTCCCGGATGAGACCCCGATATATAGGAAGTATGGTTTTGGCCACCGGAAGTGTTCCGGGCATCACCGATAGTGTACCAGGACCACCGGAGGGGTCCGGGGGTCCACCGGGAGGGGCCACGGGCCCCGGAGGCATACATGGGCCAAGTGTGAGAAGGGACCAGCCCCTAGGTGGGCTGGGGCGCCTCCCCACCAAGGCCCATGCTCCTAGAGAGAAGAGGGGGCAAACCCTAAGGGCAGATGGGCCCTAAGGCCCATGCCTGGTGCGCCTCCCTCTCCCCCCCACTTGGCCGCCACCCCAGATGGGGATTGGGGCTGCCGCCACCCCTAGGGTGGAAACCCTAGGTGGGGGCGCAGCCCTCCCTCTCCCCCTATATATAGTGGAGGCAAAGGGGCAGCCCAACACATGAGGTTCTTCCCCTGTTGGCGCAGCCCTACCCCTCTCCCTCCTCGTCTCTCGTAGTGCTTGGCGAAGCCCTGCTGGAGTCCCTCGCTCCTCCAACACCGCCACGCCGTCGTGCTGCTGCTGGACGGAGTCTTCCCCAACCTCTCCTTCTCCCCTTGCTGGATCAAGGCGTAGGAGACGTCACCGGGCTGCACGTGTGTTGAACGCGGAGGCGCCGTTGTTCGGCGCTTAGATCGAAATCAACCGCGATCTGAATCGCTACGAGTACGACTCCTTCATCCGCATTCTTGTAACTGTTCCGCTTAGCGATCTACAAGGGTATGTAGATGCACTTCCCTTCCCCTCGTTGCTAGATTACTCCATAGATTGATCTTGGTGATGCGTAGAAAATTTTAATTTCGGCTACGATCCCCAACAAGAACCTCATAAAGGACCTGCATCGTCGGAACATCCCGGGCCTCTTTCTCAAGCTCGATATTTCAAAGGCTTTTGACTAAGTAAACTGGGCCTTCTTGCTCGAGGTCATGCAACGCCTGGGGTTTGGACAACGTTGGCGGGACTGGATCTGCCTCTCCTTGTCTTCTTCTTCATCAAGGGTGCTTCTTAACGGAAACCCCGGCAGAAAGTTCAGCCACGCAAAAGTCCTTCGCCAGGGCGATCCAATATCACCTATGCTTTTCATCCTGGCCATTGACCCGCTACAGCAGATCCTTCAACTTGCCTCCCGGCAAGGCATCCTAAAGCCCATTCGTGCAAGGACGGCCAGATGCAGGATATCCCTTTACGCCGATGATGCGGGCATTTTTGCGAACCCAGACAAGGACGAGCTACGCGCGATTTCGGCAATACTGAAGACTTTTGGAGACGCAAGAGGACTTGTCACAAACTTGACCAAGACTGAGGTCTTCCCGATTAGATGTGCGGGCATTGACCTTCAAGATGTGCTATCAGTCTTCCCCGCCAAGATCGCCACCTTCCCGGGATGTTATTTGGGGCTACCACTGCATTTTCGCCCGCTAAGAGGGATTGATCTGCAACCTTTCATTGACAGATTCACGGGTAGGCTGCCTGGATGGAAAGGAAAACTCCTCAACAAACCCGGGAGGGTGGCTCTTGCGCAATCCGTTCTCACAGCCATGGCAACCTTCCACATCACCGCCCTTAACCTGTCAAAGGGGACCCTGTGAAAGATTGGCAAAATCATTCGAGCCTTCATCTGGCAGAAAGAGGACCAAACTCAGACATCGGGTGGCCACTCGCTTGTTAACTGGAAGACTGTCTGCCGCCCCAGGCATTTGGGCGGCCTGGGAATCATGGACCTAGAGAGATTCGGCCGTGCCCTACGTCTACGGTGGCCGTGGGTGCAATGGACTGACCCAGAGAGGCCATGGGTGGGATCCGAGTTACCATGTGACCAAGCAGACATGAACCTCTTTCGTGCATGCACCTCGATTACGCTGGGCAATGGGCAAAAGGCCCTCTTCTGGCAGGACAACTGGACCGGAAGCGGCCCCCTCAGGCTTCTGGCTCCAGAGCTTTACAAGATCACCTCCAGAAAGAACAGATCGGTGCATAAAGAACTCACGAACGAGAACTGGATAAAGGCGGTCGCCAAACTTCAGACCATGCAGCAACTGGGAGAATTCGTGACTCTCTGGGAGCAGATCGGGCAGGCAACCCTTCAGCCTGCCCAAGAGGAGTGCATTCGCTGGAATTTAACCACCTCAGGGGCGTACTCCGCAGCTTCGGCCTACGGCACGCAATTCTTCGGCTCCTATGCACGGTTCGACACGACGAAGGTCTGGCACGCAAACGCTGAGCCTAAATGCAAATTCTTCGCCTGGCTCGTTCTTCATGGGAGAATCCTCACCGCGGATATGCTGGCTGTGAGGGGATGGCCTCATGACCCCAGGTGCCTGCTATGCCTCCAACAGCCTGAAACTACAACTCACCTCTGCAAGGACTGTCCCTTCACGGTCGCGGTTTGGAACCAGGTGAACACCTGGACAAACGAGGGCGTACCAATCTCGGGCTTCCTCCCGGAGCCCGGCAACGTGTCCGACTGGTGGGATCAAACACTGACAACACAGTCCAAGCAGGGCCGCCGGCGGCGCAGTGGGAGAATCATCTACACTTTATGGTCAATCTGGAAGGAGCGAAATAGGCGTGTTTTCACTGGACAAAGACCGACACACCGTGAGGTTGCCGCACTCGCCCTAGACACTATCATTCAGCGGGACCTGGCATTTACAGGATGCTTCCCAAACACGGGTATTGGCTAACTAGTTTTGGGTAGTTCTCAGTCTTCTGTAGTCCTGCAGCGGTCCCTAAAACCGCTCGCCCCTCTGTAAATTACGCTTTTCTGCTCTTTCCCTTCTATAAAGAAAAAGGCAGTCTCCTGCCGGTTCCTCAAAAGAAAATGATAGCTTAATTTTTTTGCGGGTGGTCAAAATGAGGCTTGGGAATAGGGAGTAGCTAGTAGCTACATAGGTGTCTCTACCTCAAACAGTACAAACTCCATGTAGAGCTGGCTTTGGTGAACATGTCTAGACGCATGCCTTGTGTGCGGGCCTGAGTTCCGAGTCCCCGTGGAGACCCTTGTTGTCCAATCGACTCCCATGGCAGTAGAAAGCAAAACCCAATAATGACATGTATTGCGGTGGTCGAGGGAGTAGGACTTCCGAGACATCCAGAATGAACTCGTTGTCACTGCAAAGCTTGCATGTCTACGATCCTCGCACGTACAAAGTCGACGTATGCTGAATGCGCTAGCTTCTTTCCCGACCCCTTCCGTTCCCATTATTTGGCCCAAAGAGTGTACATCTCCACTTTGTTTGGTACTTGCTCTCTTCCTCTACTAATACATGTTGCTTACTTTAATAGGCGTTGTGGTGGCTGGTGGGTGAGAAATTGAGAATGAACTAAATGATGGATACAACGATTTTATGAATAACTGGAAGGGTTGGGCGTGCTTTGTTGCGCTTTTTTTTACTCCCTTTGTTTCAAAATATAAAGTGTATTAGTGTTTAGAAAAGTCAAACCTCTTTAAGTTTGCCCAAAATTATAGAGAAATATATCAATATTCTTCGCGGTGTGATTCACTGTTACATGCTAACCAGTCCATATTTATATATGGGGAAATTTTCAGCGTCAGTGGCTGCTTGTACTATGTTAGTGCTACAGTATCACATTTTGGAGCTTCTTTTTTCCTAAGTGATGAGAGGGTGCGTGAGACTGATATATGTTTATAGGCCTGATCCTGCCGATTGATTCTAAAATTATTGACTTTGTCAAAATCATGCACCAAATTCAAATTGAATACCTCAATCAAACGTAATTGCTCCAAAGTTAAAGAGTATAGTGAGTTAAATGAGGGAGCTCCTTAAGAAATGTTAACCCAGTCAAAATCAGATGACCCAATTTCAAATTGAAGACATCAATTGATTGTGAGTCCTTAGAGCATCTCCAATAGAAGATGCAAATTTGAAGATGTAAAACAGGAGATTTACATCTCTAAAAAGTGCATTTTGCATCTCCAAAAAGTGGCAAACTCCAATAAATGATGCAAAATGGAGATGTTAAAGTGCAACTCCAATAGGTGATGCAAAATGGAGATGTAAAAACTAGTGTGCGGTGGCCGAATCGGGCGATGGCAGTGGGGATGGGGGCGGCGGCGGAGGAGCGTCGGAAGGGCAGCGGAGCAGCGGCGATTCAAGGCAGAAAGAGGAGGAACGACATAGGGGTGGCGACAAAGGTGGAGGAGGGCCTCTATGGCCGGAGGAGGAAGCCACGGCCGCAGGCGGCGACGGCGACCAGCCGAGGTGGGTCAAATCCGGGGCGGTGGCATGGAGGCGGAGGCCAAATTGGGGACCATGGTCGCCCCGACGACAACTGCGGCGAGGTGGTTCAGACCAGCAACGGGCGGGCGACGTGGCGGGGTCATCGGCGGCGGCGGGCGGCGGACGGACGGCGGTCGCGCGGAAGCAAAATGAAGGCAGTTGAGCGGTTGGTGCGTGACCGCTATTTTTACATCTGTTGTAGGTAGAGAAGCAAATTTGCATCGCGAGATGTTGTAGTTTACATCTTCGGAAGGCAGAGATGTATTTTTCTTTTGCATCTACATCATCTGTTAGAGAGGGGTTTTCGGGCCTCGAAAATGCAAAAGTTAGTTATTTTTACATCTACGTCATCTATTAGAGATGATCTTAAAAATTAGGAAGCATGCTCTATTTACTAGAAGTACTGGCACTTTGCTATGCCGTTGTCGTCGTTGGCTGTTCATAATTTATTTACTCCCTCTGTTTTAACATATAAGTTGTATTAGTTTTTCAAAAAGTCAAACATCACTAAGTTTGATCAAATTTGTAAAGAAATATATCAATATCCATAATATCAAATCTGTGTCATTAGATTCATGATGAAATGAGTTTTCATATTTTATTATTATGTATTGTCTATTGTGTATGTCGATATTTTTGGCTCTGGACTTGATCAAAGTTAACGGAATTTGACCAGTTTGATGCATTTTTTATGTTTAGACCCTAAACTGAACATGCGTGGCAAGTTCAAGCACCACTGATGTAATTAACTCATTTTTTGTCTTAACTGGGTCTCTAATTAGGAAAAAATAGTTTTCATTATTTGTGTTCCATTGCTTCCATCGCCCACACATACATATAGGATCCATCCCGATTAGACCCTCACACGGCCATAATTGGCCTTACACTGTTGATTCCCTATCTACAAATATTGGGTTCCTCTTGATCATAGTTTTAAATAGCAAGCTATCTCAACTCTATAGTGTTTGGAAAGGCATTATGCTAAGCCGTTTAGTGCCATTTAGCATGGTATAGTATAATTTAGCGTGCTATAGCACCAATTTAGGGTGCTAACGCTTCTGCCAAATTTTGCCATAGATCGACATTTAAAACTTTACTCTTGACTCCTTGACGATCCATAGGATTGTAATTATATCCATTCCTCAAGATTAACTCCAAACAACAAACCAATAAACAAATTTAAACAAAAGTAGAACATCTAAATAGCAAGGTGCTCATGTCTCACTGTTCTTTGTTCTTCAATTCGCACATAGCAGGAAAATTGTCAAGCTAAAAATTGAGCAACATAATGATAGATGTACCAAATTTGGACGCATGTCATGCAACGACCGCAATGCATGACGGGAAGCTAGCAGAACGTATTTTCTAATCAAACCGCATGAAGCAAGCATCATACACGCACATCGATTTATCACACATAGCTTAATTTGTCCGTACCAGGGTATTGTGCTCCGGGTCAAAATGATGCTTGGTCACATGCAGTAGCTACATGCATGTTTCTTCCTCGAACAGTTACTAACTCCAAGTGGAGAAGTAGCTAGCTAATCGCTGAAGAACCGTGAACAACACGAGCCGAGGGATTACTTTGGTGAACATGTCTAGCTGAGTGTCTTGTCTGCGGGACTGCCAGCAGACCCACGTATCCTGCAACGTCCACGTTCATCAACCGAGTTGCTGCCACAATTCCCACAAATAGTTACACGGTCATTGCAGACAAGAGCCAGAGGATCAGCTCCCGCACCACTTACATCATGAGTTCCAAGTTCTAGTGGAGGCCTTTGTTGTTCGGTCGATCTCCCCGGTAGTGGAAAGCAGTCTAAAAAATGCCATGTAGAATTGCGGTGGTTGAGGAAGTAGGACTTCCGAGACCGCAAAAACAAACTCATTGCCACTGCATAGCTTGCATCTCTATATACTTCGTTTGAGCAATGGTGATGGACCGTGAACGCGCTAGCTTCTTCGCTTCTTTCCTGAAGCCTTCCGTTCCCATCATTTACACCAAAGAGTGCACATGTCTACATTCTTTGATACTTGCTCCTTTCCTCTACCAATGCATGTTGCTCCTTTTATAGTGGGCGTTGCGGTGGCTGATGGAGGAGAATGAACTAAATGATGAAGGGAGAAGTAGGATATAGCTTTTCTATAAATAATGTGCTACTCTGGGGGTTCTTCTATGTTACTCTCTATCTCTTTCATATTCACAAAAGGGGGTGTTTTATACGTTTGTGTGGCAAAGCTACCATATGATTATTTTATTTATTTATAAACAACATATCATATGATTTTAAGTTCCTAAGTATTTAAAACATTACCTTACATGTTATCTAAATCCTACTTCCTCCGTTCCTAAATATTTGTCTTTCTAGAGATTTTAACCAGTGACTACATACGGAGCAAAATGAGTGAATCTACACTTCAAAATATGTCTATATACATCCGTATGTGGTAGTCATTTAAAATCTTTAAAAAGACAAATATTTAAGAACGGAGGGAGTACAAAAGACATGTTCAAAACTCACTTTATGTGAAACTAGAGGGTGTACTAGCTTTTTATGTGGAAAGAGGGTGTACTAGCTTGACCTGGACAGTCTCACCATTCCTTTGGTAGAAAAAAAAAGAGTTTCTATTATTTGTTTTTCATTGCCCCACTCGTTCGCACATGCATATGGGCCCAGTACAATGAGACCCCTAGCGCAACCCAAACGAAGAGAACATTTAAATAGCAAGATGCTCCCGTCTCACTCGCATTTCCTCAGCTCGCACATAGCAAGAGAATTGTCAAGCCAAAATTGAGCAACATTAGCCTATCGCTTAGAGGTCATGTTGCTATTTGTGCCCTGTCATTCTCCGCTGACGGTAATGCTTCGTCTTCTATGAAATGTTGGTAGTTGGTAATTTGGACACCAATCTGCTAAAAAAATGCACACGATGGCAGGGACAATTTAGATGTCATGTTGTGTCGTGAAGAACTAGAGATATATGCGAGTTCAATCAAGTCAGCGGGGCGATGTAGCCGAGTTTGACAAGGTCTAAGGGACGACGTAGTTGGATGTAGTTGAGATGCCAACTCCAAGACGTAGTTGCCCTTCTCGACTCTGCATCCCTCGAATCTCTACGTGGAACCCATGGACAATACCACATTGAGCAGCCGATGTAGCCGCAGACAGATGCGGGTGATCAGGTTAGTTCTTCCCCCATGTGGCGACACATATCAAGGCTCGGTATGATCGATCTTCTTTTTTGCGGGGACGGTATGATCGATCTGAAACTAGATCAACGACAATATCCATTCTACTCGCCCTAGGGTTTGAGGAGAGGCATGTCGGGAGGAGTTGAAGCAAGTTGTCCCCTGCGTCCTTGCCAATTCCTATTTACTTGGCGCTTATTATAGCCCCAAGTAGTTCGTTATTGGTATGTGGCACACACCCCCTGCCTGGCGCTTCCTTTCTAACGGGCCGACACTAGCTAGCTCTCTGTTATATGGAAACTTCCATGTAGTTTTAGGAAGCTTCAAGGTCCAGTTTTTTTTTTCATTTTAGTGTTTTTTTTCTTGTTTTTTTTTACTCAGTTTAGTTTGATTTTGTTTGTTTTTTTGCCTCTTTTTTGTTTTTGTTTTTAAGTTCCATTTTATAAAAACGTGAACTTCTAAAAAAATAGTCAACTTCTAATAAATTAGTGGACCTATTTTTAATTCATTTTCTAAATTCATGACCTTTTAATACAAACCCATGATTTTTTTACAAACTCCAGAATATTTTCAAATTCTTGAAAATTTTCAAACTCACTATTGGTTTCAAACTCATGAATCTTTTTCAAATCCGTGATTTTTTGAATTAGGGAACCATTTTTCAATTTTCTGAACATTTTTTCAACTTGTTGTTTTTTGTTTTTAAAATAAAATAAAATTTTGTGAACTTTTTTTATAGAAAAGTCTATAGTCCATGGTCTTGGTCAACGGTCAAATGGTCAACCGAGCAAGCGAATGGGGCGGACAAGCGAGCGATCCAGAAAGCGTGTTGTTGGGCTGGCCCACGTGAGTGTGGAGCGGGAACACTGGATTGACCAGCTGGCACGTAAGGCGTCGAACGGGAGGTCTTTGTGTCCGTATAGTAGATAGAGGCATAACAGAGAGCAACTAACTAAGAGTTACTCCTCATCGGGCTCCCACAAGGATCACTGTGGCATGGGAGCGCGCCCAGCCACTACCACGCGTTGTATACTGGGTGTATCGTCTGTATTTTGTTTTTTATTTTATTTTTCTGCATGCATTTTTAGCATTTAGATGGTTTTTTTTGGAGGGGGCATTCGGCGTTTCAGTTTTTGCCTGATTTTTCCTATGTTTTGAAGATTCTTTTTGTGCAATTCACAACTGTGCTTCTCGAAAAAGAAAGAAGATATGCTTTTGCAAGAAGCACATTTTTGCTTCTCATGGAAGCCCAGTTTATTTCTGCGAGAAGCACAACACTGCTTCTCAAAAAGGAAAAAAATATGCTTTCATGTGAAGCACATATTTACTTCTCGTGGAAGCACAGGTTTGCTTTCACGATGCGCTTCTCAAAAATATTCTATGCTTCAATGAAAAGCACAGGTTTGCCTCTCGCATATGTCTCTCGTGCAAGCACAAATTTTCTTCTGCGAGGAAAAAAAGTGTGGTTCCAAGAGAAGCGGAGATTTGCTTTCAAGGGGGAAATAATCTATGCTTTCAGGCGATGCACATATTTGCTTCTCGTGGAAGTGCACATTTTCTTTCGCAAGATGCACAACTATGCTTCTCAAAAATGGGGGAAAGGTGAAAAACCGCAACCGTACTTCCAGGCTCTGGTTTTTCTCTTATGTTTTATGTGTATTTGTCTTCTTTTTTTGTGTTCAATTTTTCATGAATAGAAGTTCGACGAAACTTATTAACATCAGATCTAGCATCAAAGATCTCGACGCAGGAAATCGAATGGTGAAATGGTTCGGGATTTGGACATGCAGATTAAGAGATAAAACATTTGAATAAACAAATCTACGAAAAATAGAACTCCCAGTTTGCGGCAAGTGACGCGCATGTAGTACATCATTTATCAATGTCTGAGAAGATGGGGAGTGGCCTTTTCAAAGGATAGCCTTTAGCTAGTAATTTCAAACATAACATGCGATAGGGAACGTTAAATCAAGGGGGCCACAAATTTTCTGCGTTATGTAGATCTAACTTTTTTTACAACATTTTAATTTATATAGGTCCACCAAATGAAGGGACGGTATTTCCTGATTAATGTGGGAGTTTCTAGCTTAGATTTCTCTTTGCCCTCCGTATTCGGAATTCGCTTTGGCACATGAGAGCACGCGCTCCTGCCACCGGAAAAAAATATTTCAAAGTGTGAAAAAATTCTAAACTGAAATTTGGCGCATACATCTTGACATTATATATCTGCACGCCAAGTTTCAGAGAAAACCGACATTTTCCGTAGCTCGTGTAAAAGAACAAAAAAAATGTCTTGTGGAAAGCACTTTTTAACATCAGATTTTGTCTTCTTGAAACATGACACATAACTTGTCGGTTTTTCACGAAACGGCTTTGTGAGCATGTACAATATTGAGATGTACGTGCCAATTTTTTATTTGGAATTTTTTGAGATTTCATAATACGTTCAAAACACATTTTAGAAACCAGGAGCGTGTGCTCCCATGTGCCAAAATGCCACTCGCCTCCGTAATGTGCTTTTAGTATATAATAGTTAGAAGGTTGTATGAAGGTTCTTTGAATATTGAAAGGATTAATAAATCGTATATGAGTATATGAGTTTGCTCCAGAAAAAATAACAATGCAAATCCTCTAGGCCTAAGACTCATTTCACTCCTTAATAGTTTAGTAAAATGGATCACTAACATACTAGTAGCAAGATATTAAAACATCATTGACGAGGACCAGTTTGGTTTTATCAAATATAGTTGTATTGCTGAAAATTTGTTGTATAACTCTAACTTGGTGCAAGCTTTTAGGTTGAGTGAAAAACAAACTATGGTTTCATCCTATAAAGAGGAAACAAACAAACTATGGTTTTGAAACATGATTTCAACAAAGCCTTTCATACTAGCTATTTCATGCATCAAATATGGTCATTAACTATGAAAGATAATTCCGTGCAGAAAATAGCATGTGAAATTGATTTGAGATAAATGTTTTCAACAACTACACCTTGTATGATAACCAAGATATATAGCACAACCATCCTATCATGCGCACCATCCCCATGCTTCATGAGTCCGTCAACACTTTTCGATCATGCACGAATTGTGGGCAAATGCAATGCAAGATTTTTTATGTATGATCACTGGGTGAGTCTGTTCTCTCAATACATTAGAGTTTAGAGTGATTGAAGGTTCACCATCTCGTACACCAGACTTTAGCCAAATCTGTTAACAAAAAGGAAGAAACAAAGGTCAACATAAGAGTCTGGTAGACTTAGGGAATGAACTTTGGCTCCATATCCTTAGGTTGAAGGCATATGTGGCTTTATTGTAGACTGCAAAACGGCATGCTACTTCGTTAGCTGCATAACATAAAATAGTTAAAGATAAAGATAACTCTGGTTAGTTATCTTTACAAAGATAACTCTGGTTAGTTATTGGGGGGGGGGGGGAATGCGTAGAAATTCTTATAAAGGATTGCTCTCACGAGGTATGTTGATGTCAAATGTCAAAGGATAGTGCAGTCATTGGCGCTTCTAGATCCGAAAGCTTCTGTGTACAATAATTTTTTTGGGTTCGTAGATTCATATTCGCTACTTTAATTACATCATGTGTATTGGTTGAGTAATAGTTCTTTAAATGTCACTATACCATGCTCTTTCTTTGGATGTTTCTCTTTTGTTTGTGTTGTTTGTTCAGAAATATGCAAAGCTCCCTGCCCAACCATCAATATTCTACTACAGGCTAAAATTGTACCATGCTTATCAGTGATAGAAAAAAAAGATAGACTATCACCAATCGACCACTATCTTAAAAAACTTACATTTCACTCGTTAGATCTATCATCTATGCCAAAAAAACAGGATTATTGTGACGCCCTCGATTCAATCGTACACTAATCATACACGCAAATGTGTACGATCAAGATCAATGACTCACGAAAAGATATCACAACACAACTCTAGACACAAATTATACAAGCTTTATATTACAAGCCAGGCGCCTCAGAGGCTCGAATACAAATGCTCGAAGACACAAGAGTCAGCGGAAGCAAACATATCTGAGTACAGACATAAGTTAAACAAGTTTGCCTTAAGAAGGCTAGCACAAACTGGGATACAGATCGAAAGAGGCGCATGCCTCCTGCATGGGATCCTCCTAAACTACTCCTGGTCGTCGCCAGCGGCCTGCACGTAGTAGTAGGCACCTCCCGAGTAGTAGCAGTCGTCATCGACAGTGGCGTCTGACTCCTGGACTCCAACATCCGGTTGCAACAATCAAAAAATAGAAAGGGGGGAAAAGGGAGAGCAAAGCAACCGTGAGTACTCATCCAAAGTACTCGCAAGAATGGAGCTACACTACATATGCATTAGTATCAATGAAAGAGGGTAGTATATGTGGACTGAACTGTAGAATGCCGGAATAAGGGGGGATAGCTAGTACTGTCGAAGACTACGCTTCTGGACGCCTCCATCTTGCAGCATGTAGAAGAGAGTAGATGGTAAGTTCACCAAGTAACATCGCATAGCATAACCCTACCCGGTGATCCTCCCCTCGTCGCCCTGTGAGAGAGCGATCACCGGTTGTATCTGGCACTTGGAAGGGTGTGTTTTATTAAGTATCCGGTTCTAGTTGTCATAACGTTAAGGTACAACTCCGGGTCGTCCTTTTACCGAGGGACACGGCTATTCGAATAGATAAACTTCCCTGCAGGGGTGCACCACATTTCCCAACACGCTCGATCCCCTTTGGCCGAACACACTTTCCTGGGTCATGCCCGGCCTCGAAAGATCAACAAGTCGCAGCCCCACCTAGGCACAACAGAGAGGTCAGCACGCCGGTCTAAGTCCTATGGCGCAGGGGTTTGGGCCCATCGCCCATTGCACACCTGCACGCTGCGTGGGCGGCTGGAAACAGACCAAGCCTCCCTAATACAAGAGCAGGCGTTCTAGTCCAATACGACGCGTGCCGCTCAGTCGCTGACGTCATGAAGGCTTCGGCTGATACCACGACGTCGAGTTCCCATAACTGTTCCCGCGTAGTTGGTTAGTGCTTATAGGCCAGTGGCCAGACTCAGATCAAATACCAAGATCTCGTTAAGCGTGTTATTTTGAAGTAACCGCGGACGCCGACCAGGGCCAGGCCCACCTCTCTCCTAGGTGGTCTCAACCTGCCCTGTCGCTCCGCCACAAAGTAACAGTCGGGGGCCGTCGGGAACCCAGGCCCACCACTACCTGGATGGAACCACCTGCCCCTTCAGCACTCACATCGGAATCACTTGCGGGTACTCTACGAGCCGACCCGACTTTAGTCACCACATGTATCATGTGTAATATGTATAGCATATACCCGTGATCACCTCCCGAGTGATCACAACCCAATAGTATAGCATGGCAGACGGACAAGAATGTAGGGCCACTGATGATAAACTAGCATCCTATACTAAGCATTTAGAAATGCAGGTAAGGTATCAACAGCTGTAGCAACAATGACAGGCTATGCAACAGAATAGGATTAACGGAAAGCAGTAACATGCTACTCTACTCTAATGCAAGCAGCAGAGAGAAGAATAGGCGATATCTGGTGATCAAGGGGGGGCTTGCCTGATTGCTCTGGCAAGTAGGGGTCGTCAACAACATAGTCGATCGGGGCACCAGCAGCGGCGTCAGTCTCGTAGCCTACCGGAGAGAAGAGGGGGAAGAAACAATGAATACAATGCAAACAGATGCATATCGATGCATGACATGACAAGTAACGGTGCCAGGTGTGCCCTAACGCAGTAGGAGGTGATACCTATGAAGGGGGAAAACAAGCGGGAAAGTATCCCCGGTGTTTCGCGTTTTCAGACAGATGAACCAGAGAGGGAAAGTTGCGTGTTCGCTATGCTAGAGATGTGTGGTGGATGAACGGGTTGCGTATTCGGATTCGTCTCGTTGTTCTGAGCAACTTTCATGTACAAAGTTTTTCCATCCGAGTTATGGTTTATTTTATATTAATTTTAAAAGATTTAAATCATTTTTAGGATTAATTTAATTATTTTAAATGAACATTATCTAGAATAGTGTTTGCTGATGTCATCATGACACCATCAAAACGTTGACTGGGTCAAACTGACGTGTGGGTCCCAGCTGTCATAGACTGATTAATCTAATTAGGGTTTAATTAATCTAATTATTGTTTAAATAAACTAACTAATTAATTAGTTCACTAAACAGAGTTAATTAACTTAATTAATTCACTAAATAATTAATTAATTTTATTATTTTTATTTTTATTATTTTTTTAACATCCTAAGGGTGTGGGCCCCATCGGTCAGTGACACAAGGGGGCAACGGGGCGGTTAGCGGGCGCCAGCCCGCCCGATAGGGCGCTCGCCCAAGCGAGCCGCGAAGCGGGGCGCAGCGGGGCTCCAGCGGCCACCACAGCGAGCTGCAGCAGCCGCGGGGAAGGGAAGCAGCAGCGAGCGCGTACGTCGGCATGGTCGTGGGGTGGCGCGGTGGACGGAGGCGGGCGCTGCAACGGCGTGCGCGCAGGGGAGAGCAGCACAGCGCACGCGGTGACCGCGGCCAACGGCCGGCGGTCGGGCTGTGTGGGGCGATGACAGCGGTGTCAGGAAGAGGGGAGGCAAGGGGAGAGGTCCTAGGGGACAGGGTGCTCACAGGGAGCCGTACGGATGGCAGCGGGCTCGTGGTGGTGCGATTTCGGCCAAGTCGTGGGCGAGGACGCCGGAAGAAGCTGAGTTGTGGAGGCGGCTGTCCTCGCGCACGGGCACGCTCGCCGGGGCTGCAGGGAGTAGCGCCGGACACGGCCGGGACGGTGAGGCGCCGCCGGGGGGGAGAAGGGCTCCGGCGCGACAGTTGCGGGGGAGGACGGAGGCGCGGCGGGGCGCGGGGTTCGGGCGCCTCCGAGTGGCGGCGGTGTCGAGCGCCCCGATCCAGTTCTGGATCGGGGGGAGAACGGCGTGGAGGTGAGTGGCTGTGAGTGGGGTGGATCGGGGGTTAGGGTTACAGGTGTGGGGGTTAAGTCATGGGGGGTGTGTCGACCCGTTTGGGCGGCTGAGGCCAGTTGGGCCACTTGGCCCAGCGAGGGGGGTGTTTTTTTGTTTGTTCATTTTTCTTTTAATTTTATTTTCCTTTTCTTTTATTTATTATTTATTTAATAGTTTATATGTCACAACCCTAGAATAATGCTTGTAATTAGTGGCATTGCATCCTTGCATCATGTCTAAATTCTGAAGGTTGAACCGAGGAAATTTGAAAGTCTCAAAAATTTAATTAAAAGAAGGGCAAATAACCCTGGAAAATGCATTCATGTTTCCAAAATGTTCTTCAATGATGTTTTGATAATTTTGGAAAGGGTTTTGATCCAAACCAAAAATATGGAACATTTTTGAGGAATTATTTTGGACATTTGGATTTAACTCAATAAATATTTGAGTTGGATTTAATTCTTCTATAAAAGAATTAATAGTCCAATAATTCTGGAAACCTGTGAGTGGCTCTAAATATATCCTAACAAACCACATATGAATTTCCAAAAGTATATAAAATAGTTTGGTTTTCAAAACCAAATTAAAACAAACTGCAAAAATAGAAAACAGATATAAAAACTGAGAGTCTTACCTGGCGCTTACCTGTCCAGCTGGCTGGCCTGCTACTGTGCAGCCCAGCCCACCATCGCCTCCTCCCATGTCATCTTCCTCCTCTGCCAGGAGGACGAGCGCGTGCCCGACGCACGCGCGCACGTGCCCCGGCCACCTCCTCCTTCCCAGCCTGCCTGGCCCCCCTCGTCGCGCCTAGACGACGCCAGCGCGATGTCTGGACGCCCTGGACTCCTCTCTCCCCCTCCCCGAATGCTCATCCCCTCCTCTGGCTCCCTCTCTCTCCCACCAAGCGGAGCTCGTCGCCGCCGCTCGCTGTCACCACGGCCACCGTCCACCACTCGCCTCGCTGAAGCATCCGGAGGAACCGCAACACCGTCCACGTCCCCTCCGCCGACTCACACCTCGCCGAAAGCCCTGCTCCATCGTCACTTCACCGTCTTCAACCTCTCGGTCGCCGAGATCGCCGGCGACCTCCCGTCGTCACCAGCCCCTCCCCGAGCCCAATGAGACCGCCGACGACCTCGCTGTGAGCTCCACTCCGTTTCCCCTCCTTCGTTTCTCTCGTTCCCGTGCCGTACCACCCTCGGCCACGAGCTTCGAGCTCCGGCCGCCGCCATGGCCGACGAGTTCCATGCTCCTGCGCTCTTCCGCTCACCCCAGCACCACCAACATGCTCACTGCTTCCCCGGGAAGCGAACACGCCGCGCCGTTTTCTCTAGCTCGCGCTGAAACCCCATACCCGCTCGAGCCTGAGCTCTGCCGCTGTCAAACCTCGTCGCCGGCATCGTTTCCGGCCACCCCGCGGCCTCCCGTCCGGTCCTTTGGATGCAGACGAGCGAGAGGCCCTCCCTGGTGCCAGCAGCGCGACGAACTGCCGTCCCTAACGCGAGTCCGGAGAGCTCTCGCCGTCGGTTTGGTCATCGCCGGCGTAGATCCGGTGATGATGACATGGCTGCTTAATTAGGGTTTAATCACCTAGTTAATTGACCACATTGACACAGACAGTTGGGCCCCGTGCCCTTAATTAATCAAAAGTTTAGTTCCTGTTTAGTTTTAGTTAAGCACAGTGGCCCCACGCGTCAGCATTGACCCTGCTGACGTGGCCGTTTGGTGTCTCGGAACCCTGTACACATCGTTCGGGGCCGTATGTGGAAACCTCGGCCGGACTCCCTGTGGATGGAACCTGGATAGGCGATAAAACTGGACTAGAGACTTGAGTGTTTAGGTAGGCCGTGGTCGACACCCTCGTTGGGCTTCCGCTTGAAGGTTGCCGAGTACATGTCGTGTAAACAGCGGTAAGTGGTGAGAGCGTGTATGAACAAGTACACCCCTGCAGGGTTAACATCATCTATTCGAATAGCCGCGTCCACGGTAAAGGACTACTTGGTTGCCTGTACAGTTCATAGATAACTTGAAGTGGATACTCTAAAATGTGCAAGATAAGCGTGAGTGCTATGGATGGCGTTCTCGTAGGTAGACGGGAGCGGATCCATAGTGGTGTATTGATTGGTGAATATGTGGACTCATGTGCGCCACCTCAAAAGAGTTGCTTGCAGTCGTAGTTCAGGTTAGCCACTGAGTCAAAGCTGGCTTGCTGCAGTTAAACTCCACTACCCCCTTTGTTGATACCGATGCATACGTAGTTAGTTCTAATGTAAGTCTTGATGGGTACATTTATACTCACGTTTGCCTATTTTATGTTTTTGCAGAGATACATCAGTCTCGCTAGTAGTTCCGCGTGGACTTCGACGTTTAGCTTGTTACCTCAGCTACGATCTTGTGCCCTCGGTAGGGTCTTGTAGATAGTCAGGCTTCTCAGCCTTATTCATTTGTAGTTGTCTGTACTCGGACAAGTTAAGCTTCCACATGTGCTTGTTGCTTGTATGCTCTGTATGTTGGGGTCATGAGACCCATGTTTGTAATGCTTGGCTCCTCGGAGCCTAATGAATAAATGCTTGAGTCGTAGAGTTATGTTGTGATGCCATGTTGTATTTACACATATCGAGCATATTGTGTGTATGATTGAAATGCTTGTATGTGTGGGATCCGACAACATAGTTGTTTATCCTTGGTAGCCTCTCTTATGGGGAAATGTAGTCTTGTGCTTCCATGAGCCATAGTAGTCCGCTACAGCCTGGTTCACCGGAGTCCTGCTAGCCCAACACTACTGCTCCGGAACACTTGACCGACCGACATGTGATTCACTTCATTCCTGTGTCTGTCCCTTCGGGGAAATGTCACGCGGTGACATCCACAGTCCTGCCTAGCCTGCTATAGCCCGGGTTCCTGGAGTCCTGTTAGCCCAGTTGCTACAGCCCAGATTCATACGCTGCTGACTGACATGCTCGATGTTGATTCATGTATGCCTGTCCCCATAAGTTAGTGCCACTTTGGGTTCACAACTATTCATGTCGGCCCGGGTTCTCTGTCATATGGATGCTAGCAACACTATCATATACGTGAGCCAAAAGGCGCAAACGGTCCCGGGCCATGGTAAGGCGACACCCGTGGGAATACCGTGCGTGAGGCCGCAAAGTGATATGAGGTGTTACAGGCTAGATCGATGTGACTTAGAATCGGGGTCCTGACAGCTTTGGTATCAGATCCTGACTGCCTATAGGATTACCAAGCCAAACTGGTCGAAGTTGAGTCTAGAAATGCTTTAGTTATATATAGCGGAATTGATTGTGAAGGGAATGTAAGACTCTTTTTACTCCTTTACCTAATGCTTCTGATCTGAGTCAACCTCTTCTTTTCTACGGGATTAAGAACTAGGCCTTCTCATCTATCTATTAGGATGACGAGTTACTATGATAGAGACTTACAGGGTTGTTGGTTTCAAGCCTCACCTCAGTTCTTACTACTTCCGTATGTTGTTAGTTGATTTCGGAACCTTGATACTGTGATGTTGAGTGGTTATGCCACCATTTTGCAGGATGTCTCAAATCTCTTTAAGTATTTACATCCGTTATGCTGTCCGAGTCATCCCAGGTTTCTAAATAGTCTGATGCATTTGCAAATCCCTTCTTTCCGTTCTCGATGTTCCTTTGGGCCAGTTTAACCACACTAATCGGTGAGTTGAGGTACTTTGTTGCCTAGACATATATGTCGGAGCTATTATTATGACCCTAGGTGTCTTAGAGGATCACCTGGTAATCTAGCCATGTTTTGTGTTCCCAATGTGATGAATCTGGCCACCATTCTTGAAAGCATCTCATGATGTTATTAGCTAGTAGGTATTCCATCTCTGGGTTCCTGAACCCAAGATTCGCTCTACTTACTTTCTGTTGATAGTGTTGCTCGTTCCTTTAGGATATTAGCAACCTTTGCGATAGACCTCGATGTCCGTGGTATTTCTTTCTTCCAAATACCATGAACTACTTATGGCAGAAGTTCCTCGTTGAACCGAAAGATCACAACCAGAGTGCTCTTGACGAGTTCTCGATTCTATGTTGTGACTCTGCCAGTTCTACCTTTCTGCATGGGTTATCTAGAAGAAATATGTTGAACTCGTTCGACATGCTAATCTATGCACCCACAACTCAGAAAATTGTATATTCCTTTGAGTTGTCCCTCTTTAGTTGTTTTCTGACCTTTGTCTATCAATTGATAGTCAAGAGTATGTGTGCATTCGTTCATCAATACCTATTACTCTTGTGGTCCGTCAAGCCATTCTATTCTGGAATGACCAGGAGAAACAAATTCTAGTACCTTGTCCACTTCGAGGGTTGGGTCAAAGTAATAGTATTCCGTGGATCAAAATGCCAATCTAGCTTTTGCTCTGCTCTACCATGAAGTATTACCCCCTTATGCCAGGATTGTCATGAGAATTGCAGTACTTCCTATGCATTCTTGACGTAGTGATACTTCTTGCCATCATTATTCATTCCTCGGTTCTCGTGTTATTGTAACCGGAATGTCGACAAGTGAATCGTGATGTGTGAAATTAATACTCCTAGCAACCTCGCTGCTTGGTAGTTAATGGACATTAATATCATTCTTAGCGTGTTGGTTATCGAATCACTATACTAGGATTGATTGTGCTACCTTGTCCTTATTTCTGGTGCACTCTTCGATCTTTGAGTTAGGATTGAATCCCTTGCTCTTATGATCATATCGTCTTGCCCTGAAAAGCAAGATTGTTCTCGAGCTTCGTAACATATCGGTGGTTCGTGATTTTCCGGATATCTTCTCGGAAGTATTACCAGGTTGTCACCTGGCCGCTATGTCGAGTTCGTGATGAAGTTGGTTTTTCCATAAACCACCCTTTCTCCAAGGATCTGTTTTGGATACCTTGAGCTAGTTGGTTAAGCTAAAACAACTTGGAGAGTTGGAAGATAAAAGCTTTGCCTTACCTTGTTCATTCCAAAGGGATATCCTTGTGTGTGTGTGTGTGTGTGTGTGTGTCTTGAAGAGAGATGATATCTTCGTTGATTGATCCTCGTGGTTAGTTGTCGGTGCTATTATCTTATCCAATCTTTGATTTGACTGTGGGCTATCGTCAGATCAAATCAGAACCAACGATATTCATAATGTTGTCTTACTCGTGGTTGATTCCTCGAGCATACACCATTACATCTTTTGGTCTGACAAATACTGTCACATTGTTCACATAATGGTGGAAGTCCAGTGATATGGAAATTTCGATGAGTTGCTGTTGAGCCATCAGCAGCATCTTGTCTCCCCCATGATTCGTGTTAAACATTAAGCTAGTGTTGGAAACTTTGTAAACAATGCCTTCATGTTCCGTTCATGAAGCATATGTTTGGATGAAAGTAGCGACTTCCTCTAAGTTCACGTGCAATCGATGCAAGTTGCCACCGTGAATTCGAGAAAGCTTGTTTTTGCTTCCTTTGGAATCATCCCAATTCATTCATGCATATGTGCGAAGTATCCTGTGGTTTGGAGACTTGCAACCTTCATTCCATATGTTCCCTAGCACCCCAAGCCACTGATTGACTTGTTCAAGGAAAAGAAGTCTAGCACGCGTAAAGACTTCGAAATCCTTGATGATGGATCCTAACCTGAACTCGATAGTGTTTTATTATAAGACTACTATGTGGTCATTCTTGTCTTGGACAACATGTTCACATGTATGTAGCAGAACCAACTCATATTTTGGAGCTTGCTATCGTAGTTCACTCCCCCAGAATCTCGCAACGTCATCTCATCAATTTGTGTTGCAAACTTTCATTTTTCTTTCTAGACTTGATGCGCCGGAATGTCCTGACACCAACCAGATCTGAATCTCAGGCAGATATGATGGTTGGAACATTCCCGACATTTGTATTTTGTTCCCAGCTTGCACCGCCTTGTGCCAATCTCCCTTGTGTTGGAAATATGCCCTAGAGGCAATAATAAAAGGATTATTATTATATTTCCTTGTTCATGATAATTGTCTTTTATTCATACTATAATTGTGTTATCCGGAAATCGTAATACATGTGTGAATACATAGACACCAACATGTCCCTAGTAAGCCTCTAGTTGACTAGCTCGTTGATCAATAGATAGTCATGGTTTCCTGACTATGGACATTGGATGTCATTGATAACGAGATCACATCATTAGGAGAATGATGTGATGGACAAGACCCAATCCTAAACATAGCACAAGATCGTATAGTTCGTTTGCTAGAGTTTTTCCAATGTCAAGTATCTTTTCCTTAGACCATGAGATCGTGTAACTCCCGGATACCGTAGGAGTGCTTTGGGTGTACCAAACGTCACAACGTAACTGGGTGACTATAAAGGTATACTACGGGTATCTCCGAAAGTGTCTGTTGGGTTGACACGGATCAAGACTGGGATTTGTCACTCCGTATGACGGAGAGGTATCTCTGGGCCCACTCGGTAATGCATCATCATAATGAGCTCAAAGTGACCAAGTGTCTGGTCACGGGATCATGCATTACGGTACGAGTAAAGTGACTTGCCGGTAACGAGATTGAACGAGGTATTGGGATACCGACGATCGAATCTCGGGCAAGTAACGTACCGATTGACAAAGGGAATTGTATACGAGGTTGCTTGAATCCTCGACATCGTGGTTCATCCGATGAGATCATCGAGGAGCATGTGGGAGCCAACATGGGTATCCAGATCCCGCTGTTGGTTATTGATCGGAGAGCCATCTCGGTCATGTCTACATGTCTCCCGAACCCGTTGGGTCTACACACTTAAGGTTCAGTGACGCTAGGGTTGTAGAGATATGAATATGCAGTAACCTGAAAGTTGTTCGGAGTCCCGGATGAGATCCCGGACGTCACGAGGAGTTCCGGAATGGTCCGGAGGTGAAGAATTATATATAGGAAGTGCAGTTTTGGCCATCGCGAGAGTTTCGGGGGTCATCGATATTGTACCGGGACCACCGGATGGGTCCCGGGGGTCCACCGGGTGGGACCACCCATCCCGGAGGGCCCCATGGGCTGAAGTGGGGAGGGGAACCAGCCCATAGTGGGCTGGTGCGCCTCCCTTGGCCCACCCCCTGCGTCTAGGGTTGGAAACCCTAGGGTGGGGGGCGCCCCACTTGCCTTGGGGGCCACTCCACCCTTGGACGCCGCCCCCCCTAGGAGATCCCATCTCCTAGGGCCGGCGCCCCCCCTTGGGGAGCCTATATAAGGGGGGGGGGAGGGAGGGGCAGCCGCACCCTTGAGTCTTGGCACCTCCCTCTCCCCTGCTACACCTCTCCCTCTCGCAGTAGAACGGCGAAGCCCTGCTGCGGTGACCCCTGCATCCACCACCACGCCGTTGTGCTGCTGGATCTTCATCAACCTATCCTTCCCCCTTGCTGGATCAAGAAGGAGGAGACGTCACGCTGACTGTACGTGTGTTGAACGCGGAGGTGCCGTCCGTTCGGCGCTAGGATCTCCGGTGATTTGGATCACGTCGAGTACGACTTCCTCATCCTCGTTCTTTGAACGCTTCCGCGCGTGATCTACAAAGGTATGTAGATGCAGTCCGATCACTCGTTGCTAGATGAACTCATAGATGGATCTTGGTGAAACCGTAGGAAAATTTTTGTTTTCTGCAACGTTCCCCAACAGTGGCATCATGAGCTAGGTCTATGCGTAGTTCTTTTTGCACGAGTAGAACACAATTTGTTGTGGGCGTAGATGTTGTCAACTTTCTTGCCGCTACTAGTCTTATTTTTCTTCAACGGTATTGTGGGATGAAGCGGCCCGGACCAACCTTACACGTACGCTTACGTGAGACCGGTTCCACCGACTGACATGCACTAGTTGCATAAGGTGGCTGGCGGGTGTCTGTCTCTCCCACTTTAGTTGGAGCGTATTTGATGAAAAGGGTCCTTATGAAGGGTAAATAGAAGTTGACAAATCACGCCGTGGCTTTAACGTAGGTAAGAAAACGTTCTTGCTAGAACCCTCTTGCAGCCACGTAAAACTTGCAACAACAATTAGAGGACGTCTAACTTGTTTTTGCAGCAAGTGTTTTGTGATGTGATATGGCCAAAGTTGTGATGAATGATGAATGATATATATGTGATGTATGAGATGTTCTTGCTATTGTAATAGGAATCACGACTTGCATGTCGATGAGTATGACAACCGGCAGGAGCCATAGGAGTTGTCTTTATTTTTTGTATGACCTGCGTGTCCTTGAGAAACACCATGTAAATTACTTTACTTTATTGCTAAACGTGTTAGCCATAGTAGTAGAAGTAATAGTTGGCGAGCAACTTCATGGAGACACGATGATGTAGATCATGATGATGGAGATCATGGTGTCAAGCCGGTGACAAGATGATCATGGAGCCCCAAGATGGAGATCAAAGGAGCTATGTGATATTGGCCATATCATGTCACTATTATTATTTGATTGCATGTGATGTTTATCATGTTTTTGCATCTTGTTTACTTAGAACGATGGTAGTAAATAAGATGATCCCTCATAATAATTTCAAGAAAGTGTTCCCCCTAACTGTGCACCGTTGCGACAGTTCGTTGTTTCGAAGCACCACGTGATGATCGGGTGTGATAGATTCCAATGTTCACATACAACGGGTGTAAGACAGATTTACACATGCAAACACTTAGGTTGACTTGACGAGCCTAGCATGTACAGACATGGCCTCAGAACACAGAAGACCGAAAGGTCGAGCATGAGTCGTATAGAAGATACGATCAACATGAAGATGTTCACCGATGTTGACTAGTCCGTCTCACGTGATGATCGGACACGGCCTAGTTAACTCAGATCATGTTATACTTAGATGACTTGAGGGATGTCTATCTAAGTGGGAGTTCATTGAATAATTTGATTAGATGAACTTAATTATCATGAACTTAGTCTAAAATCTTTACAACATGTATTGTAGATCAAATGGCCAACGTTGTCCTCAACTTCAACGCGTTCCTAGAGAAAACCAAGCTGAAAGACGATGGCAGCAACTATACGGACTGGGTCCGGAACCTGAGGATCATCCTCATAGCTGCCAAGAAAGACTATGTCCTATAAGCACCGCTAGGTGAAGCACCTGCTCTCCCTGCAGAACAAGACGTTATGAACGCTTGGCAGACACGTACCGATGATTACTCCCTCGTTCAGTGCGGCATGCTTTACATCTTAGAGCCGGGGCTCCAAAAGCGTTTTGAGAGACACGGAGCAGATGAGATGTTCGAAGAGCTGAAAATGGTTTTTCAAGCTCATGCCCGGGTCAAGAGATATGAAGTCTCCGACAAGTTCTTCAGCTGTAAGATGGAGGAAAACAGTTCTGTCAGTGAGCACATACTCACTATGTCTGGGTTACATAACCGCTTGACTCAGCTGGGAGTTAATCTCCCGGATGACGCGGTCATTGACAGAATCCTTCAGTCACTTCCACCGAGCTACAAGAGCTTTGTGATGAACTTCAATATGCAGGGGATGGAAAAGACCATTCCTGAAGTATTTGCAATGCTGAAATCAACAGAGGTAGAAGTCAAAAAGGAACATCAAGTGTTGATGGTGAATAAAACCACTAAGTTCAAGAAAGGCAAGAGTAAGAAGAACTTCAAGAAGGACGGCAAGGGAGTTGCCACGCCCGGCAAGCAAGCTGCCGGGAAGAAGCCAAAGAATGGACCCAAGCCCGAGACTGAGTGCTTTTATTGCAAGGAAAGTGGTCACTGGAAGCGGAACTGCCCCAAATACTTAGCGGACAAGAATGCCGGCAAAACGAAAGGTATATGTGATATACATGTAATTGATGTGTACCTTACCAATACTCGTAGTAGCTCCTGGGTATTTGATACCGGTGCAGTTGCTCACATTTGTAACTCAAAGCAGGAGCTGCGGAATAAGCGGAGACTGGCGAAGGACGAGGTGACGATGCTCGTCGGGAATGGTTCCAAGGTCGATGTGATCGCCGTCGGCACGCTACCTCTACATTTACCTACGGGATTAGTTTTGAACCTCAATAATTGTTATTTAGTGCCAAGTTTGAGCATGAACATTGTATCAGGATCTCGTTTAATACGAGATGGCTACTCATTTAAATCCGAGAATAATGGTTGTTCTATTTATATGAGAGATATGTTTTATGGTCATGCTCCGATGATGAATGGTTTATTCTTAATGAATCTCGAGCGTAATGCTACACATATTCATAGTGTGAGTACCAAAAGATGTAAGGTTGATAATGATAGTCCCACATACTTGTGGCACTGCCACCTAGGTCACATAGGTGTCAAACGCATGAAGAAGCTCCATGCAGATGGACTTTTAGAGTCTCTTGATTACGAATCATTTGACACATGCGAACCATGCCTCATGGGTAAAATGACCAAGACTCCGTTCTCAGGAACAATGGAGCGAGCAACCAACTTATTGGAAATCATACATACTGATGTGTGCGGTCCAATGAGTGTTGAGGCTCGCGGTGGTTATCGTTATGTTCTCACCCTCACTGATGACTTGAGTAGATATGGGTATGTCTACTTAATGAAACACAAGTCTGAGACCTTTGGAAGGTTCAAGGAATTTCAGAGTGAGGTTGAGAATCAACGTGACAGGAAAATCAAGTTCCTGCGATCAGATCGTGGAGGAGAATACTTGAGTCACGAATTTGGCACACACTTAAGAAAATGTGGAATAGTTTCACAACTCACGCCACCTGGAACACCTCAGCGTAATGGTGTGTCCGAACGTCGTAATCGCACTCTATTAGATATGGTGCGATCTATGATGTCTCTTACCGATTTACTGCTATCATTTTGGGGCTATGCTTTAGAGACTGCCGCATTCACTTTAAATACGGCTCCGTCGAAATCCGTTGAGACGACACCGTATGAATTATGGTTTGGGAAGAAACCTAAGCTGTCGTTTCTAAAAGTTTGGGGATGCGATGCTTATGTCAAGAAACTTCAACGTGAAAAGCTCGAACCCAAGTCGGAAAAATGCGTCTTCATAGGATACCCTAAAGAAACTATTGGGTATACCTTCTACCTCAGATCCGAAGGCAAGATCTTTTTTGCCAAGAATGGATCCTTTCTAGAGAAAGAGTTTCTCTCGAAAGAAGTAACTGGGAGGAAAGTAGAACTTGATGAAGTATTACCTCTTGAACCCGAAAGTGGTGCAACTCAAGAAAATGTTCCTGAGGTGTCTACACCGACTAGAGAGGAAGTTAATGATGATGATCATGAAACTTCAGATCAAGTTGCTACTGAACTTCATAGGTCCACAAGGACACGTTCCGCAGCAGAGTGGTACGGCAACCCTGTCTTGGAAATCATGTTGTTAGACAACGGTGAACCTTCGAACTATGAAGAAGCGATGGCGGGCCCAGATTCCAACAAATGGCTTGAAGCCATGCAATCCGAGATAGGATCCATGTATGAAAACAAAGTATGGACTTTGACAGACTTGCCCGATGATCGGCGAGCGATAGAAAACAAATGGATCTTTAAGAAGAAGACAGACGCGGATGGTAATGTTACCATCTATAAAGCTCTACTTGTCGCTAAGGGTTATCGGCAAGTTCAAGGGGTTGACTACGATGAGACTTTCTCTCCCGTAGCGAAGCTGAAGTCCGTCCGAATTATGTTAGCAATTGCCGCATACTATGATTATGAGATATGGCAAATGGACGTCAAAACGGCATTCCTTAATGGTTTCCTTAAGGAAGAATTCTATATGATGCAGTCGGAAGGTTTTGTCGATCCTAATAATGCTGACAAGGTGTGCAAGCTCCAACGCTCGATTTATGGGCTGGTGCAAGCATCTCGGAGTTGGAACATGCGCTTTGATGAGATGATCAAAGCGTTTGGGTTATGCAGACTTATGGAGAAGCCTGCGTTTACAAGAAAGTGAGTGGGAGCTCTGTAGCATTTCTCATATTATATGTAGATGACATACTTTTGATGGGAAATGATATAGAACTTTTGGACAGCATTAAGGCCTACTTGAATAAGAGTTTTTCAATGAAGGACCTTGGATAAGCTACTTATATATTAGGCATCAAGATCTATAGAGATAGATCAAGACGCCTCATAAGTCTTTCACAAAGCACATACCTTGATAAGATATTGAAGAAGTTCAATATGGATCAGTCTAAGAAGGGGTTCTTGCCTGTGTTGCAAGGTGTGAAATTGAGCTCAGCTCAATGTCCGACCACGGCAGAAGATATAGAAGAGATGAGTGTCATCCCCTATGCATCAGCCATAGGGTCTATTATGTATGCCATGCTGTGTACCAGACCTGATATAAACCTTGCCGTAAGTTTGGTAGGTAGGTACCAAAGTAATCCTGGCATGGAACACTGGACAGCAGTCAAGAATATCCTGAAGTACCTAAAAAGGACTAAGGAAATGTTTCTTGTTTATGGAGGTGACGAAGAGCTCGTCGTAAAGGGTTACGTCGATGCTAGCTTCGACACAGATCTGGATGACTCTAATTCACAAACCGGATACGTGTATATTTTGAATGGTGGGGCAGTAAGCTGGTGCAGTTGCAAGCAGAGCGTCGTGGCGGGATCTACATGTGAAGCGGAGTACATGGAGGCCTCGGAGGCAACACATGAAGCAATCTGGGTGAAGGATGGTTGAAGTTTTAGAGTTTTCCTTTTTTCTCTCTCGTTGTCGTGTTGGTTGAAGTTTCCGAAGCAAGACGTCGAGACAAAGATGGTGACGAATCAACGTTCTTACGAAGTGCAACCTGGATCATGAAGATTGTGTTAGTCTACGTCCCCCTTCTTCTTACCCTACGCTTGAATCTCGGGACGAGATTCTTGTTTAGTGGGGGTGAGTTGTCACAACCCTAGAATAATGCTTGTAATTAGTGGCATTGCATCCTTGCATCATGTCTAAATTCTGAAAGTTGAACTAAGGAAATTTGAAAGCCTCAAAAATTTAATTAAAAGAAGGGCAAATAACCATGGAAAATGCATCCAATGTTTCCAAAATGTTCTTCAATGATGTTTTGATAATTTTGGAAAGGGTTTTGATCCAAACCAAAAATATGGAACATTTTTGAGGAATTATTTTGGACATTTGGATTTAACTCAATAAATATTTGAGTTGGATTTAATTCTTCTATAAAAGAACTAAAAGTCCAATAATTCTGGAAACCTCCGAGTGGCTCTAAATATATCCTAACAGACCACATATGAATTTCCATAAGTATATAAAATAGTTTGGTTTTCAAAACCAAATTAAAACAAACTGCAAAAATAGAAAACAGATATAAAAACTGAGAGTCTTACCTGGCGCTTACCTGTCCAGCTGGCCGGCCTGCTACTGTGCGGCCCAGCCCACCACCGCCTCCTCCCCTGTTGTCTTCCTCCTCTGCCAGGAGGACGAGCGCGTTCCCGACGCATGCGCGCACGCGCCCCGGCCACCTCCTCCCTCCCAGCCTGCCCGGCTCCCCCTCGTCGCGCCTAGACGACGCCAGCGTGATGCCTGGATGCCCTGGACTCCTCTCTCTCCCCCCAAATGCTTATCCCCTCCTCTGGCTCCCTCTCTCTCCCACCAAGCGGAGCTCGTCGCTGCCGCTCGCTGTCACCGCGACCACCGTCCACCACTCGCCTCGCTGAAGCATCCGGAGGAACCGCAACACCGTCCACGTCCCCTCCGCCGACTCACGCCTCGCCGGAAGCCCTGCTCCATCGTCACTGCACCATCTTCAACCTCTCGGTCGCCGAGATCGCCGGAGACCTCCCGTCGTCACCAGCCCCTCCCCGAGCCCAATGAGACCGCCGACGACCTCGCTGTGAGCTCCACTCTGTTTCCCCTCCTTCGTTTTGCTCGTTCCCGTGCCGTAGCACCCTCGGCCGCGAGCTCCGAGCTCCAGCCGCCGCCATGGCTGACGAGTTCCATGCTCCTGCGCTCTCCTGCTCGCCCCAGCACCGCCAACATGCTCACCGCGTCCCCGAGAAGCGAACGCGCCACACCGTTTTCTCTAGCTCCTCCGCCGCTAAACCTCGTCGCCGGCATCGTTTCCGGCCACCCCGCGGCCTCGCATCCGGTCCTTTGGATGCGGACGAGCGAGAGGCCCTCCCTGGTGCCAGCAGCGCAACGAACTGCCGTCCCTAACGCGAGTCCGGCTAGCTCTCGCCGTCGGTTTGGTCATCGCCGGCATAGATCCGGTGATGATGACGTGGCTGCTTAATTAGGGTTTAATCACCTAGTTAATTGACCACATTGACACAGACAGTTGGGCCCCACGCCCTTAATTAATCAAAGTTTAGTTCCTGTTTAGTTTTAGTTAAGCACAGTGGCCCCACGCGTCAGCATTGACCCTGCTGACGTGGCCATTGACCGGTCCCACCTGTCTGTGACTCTAACCAGCCCTGAGTCACGGACCACTGAGCCCCACGGGTCAGGTTTGACTTGGAGCGACCCGTTGACCTGTTGACGTCAACCGGACATCATGCTGACGCAGTAATCTGTTTCCTGGATTTTAAATAAATCAGAAATGATTTATTTATTTCAGAAAATATCCAAAACTTCTAAAATTTATAGAAAATTATCTATAACTCCAAATGGAAAGATTTATATATGAAAAATGATTAGAAAAATTCAATCTATCCATCCGTACCATTTTCATGCATGTTAGAACAACTTATGACTACTGTTTAGGGCAAATCAACTAGATGGCACTTGAATTTTCACATATGCAGTTGAATTTGAAACTTTGATTCAAACGAACTTCATTTAATCTGGTTTCTAGTTGCATTATCTCAAACCACAACATATTGCCATGTCATGATCATGCATCATATTGTGGCATTGCATTGATTGTGTTTCCTCTATGTTGCTGGTATTTGTCCCTCCTCTATAGACGTTGTTCCGACGATGAGATCGATGACACCGATGAAGAACTATACTGTCTTAAGAAGTGCCAGGCAAGAAAAAACCCCCTTGTTCATTCCAATACAATCCCACTCTCTCGCTCCTGCTCTCTTTTACTACATTAGGACAACAACGATTCAACTGTTACATGCTGCGGTAGTTGAACCCCTTTCCTCTGCATGACCTGTCATTGCCACAGTAAATAGATGAAACCCACTAGCATGAGTAGGAGTTGTTTGAGCCCTGATGTGCCTACTCATTCATGCTTTTTTGTCATGCCTGCTATTGCTTAGAGTTTTGTCAGGTCTGATACATCGGGGATGAATTGGAAAGTTGTGAACATGTCCTACTGTGTGTGAGCTAAGTGTGTTGAACACGATTTGGTAAAGGTATGGATGAGAGGCCATGTAGGAGTACATGGTGGGTTGTTTCATTGGAACCGTCCTTAAGCACCGAGATCTGTATGTGTGATTTAAGAACCAGCTACTACCATGCATTGGGCCCGAAACCAATGGACCCTCTCGGCTTCTTAACCACCCTAGTCCTCTGTCCAAGAGTTGCAACTAGTTTCTGGTGTTTATAGGATATGTGTTGGCGGCCGTGCGTAGCGCTGACCCTAGGGGTGGGCTATGATGCGGTAGATACACTGTGGCCGGGCATGCCGGGCGCCCGTTTGGTGTCTCGGAACCCTGTACACATCGTTTGGGGCCGTATGTGGAAACCTCGGCCGGACTCCCTGCGGATGGAACTTGGATAGGCGATAAACCTGGACTAGAGACTTGAGTGTTTAGGTAGGCCGTGGCCGACACCCTCGTTGGGCTTCCGCTTGATGGTTGCCGAGTACATGTCGTGTAAACGGCGGTAAGTGGTGAGAGCGTGTATGAAGAAGTACACCCTGTAGGGTTAACATAATTCATTTGAATAGCCGCGTCCGTGGTAAAGGACTACTTGGTTGCCTGTACAGTTCATAGATAACTTGAAGTGGATACTCTAAAATGTGCAAGATAAGCGTGAGTGCTATGGATGGCGTTCTCGTAGGTAGATGGGAGCAGATCCATAGTGGTGTATTGATTGGTGAATATGTGGACTCGTGTGCGCCACCTCAAAAGAGTTGCTTGCAGTCGTAGTTCAGGTTAGCCACTAAGTCAAAGCTGTCTTGCTGCAGTTAAACTCAACTACCCCTTTTGTTGATACCGATGCATACGTAGTTAGTTCTGATGTAAGTCTTGCTGGGTACATTTGTACTCACGTTTGCCTATTTTATGTTTTTGCAGAGAGACGTCAGTCTCGCTAGTAGTTCCGCGTGGACTTCGACGTTTAGCTTGTTACCTCAGCTACGATCTTGTGCCCTCGGCAGGGTCTTGTAGATAGTCAGGCTTCTCAGCCTTCTTCATTTGTAGTTGTATGTACTCAGACAAGTTAAGCTTCCGCATGTGCTTGTTGCTTGTATGCTCTGTATGTTGGGGTCATGAGACCCATGTTTGTAATGCTTGGCTCCTCGGAGCCTAATGAATAAATACTTGAGTCATAGAGTTATGTTGTGATGCCATGTTGTATTTACACATATCGAGCATATTGTGTGTATGATTGAAATGCTTGTATGTGTGGGATACGACAACCTAGTTGTTTATCCTTGGTAGCCTCTCTTATGGGGAAATATAGTCTTGTGCTTCCATGAGCCATAGTAGTCCGCTACAGCCCGGTTCACCGGAGTCCTGCTAGCCTAGCACTACTGCTCCGGAACACTTGACTGGCCGGCATGTGATTCACTTCGTTCCTGTGTCTGTCCCTTCGGGGAAATGTCACGCGGTGACATCCGGAGTCCTGCCTAGCCTACTACAGCCCGGGTTCCCGGTGTCCTGTTAGCCCAGTTGCTACAGCCCAGATTCATACGCTGCTGAACGACATGCTCAATGTTGATTCATGTATGCCTGTCCCCATAAGTTAGTGCCACTTTGGGTTCACGACTAGTCATGTAGGCCCGGGTTCTCTGTCATATGGATGCTAGCAACACTATCATATACGTGAGCCAAAAGGCGCAAACGGTCTCGGGCCATGGTAAGGCGACACCCGTGGGAATACCGTGCGTGCGGCCGCAAAGTGATATGAGGTGTTAGAGGCTAGATCGGTGTGACTTAGAATTGGGGTCCTGGCATTATATTTTTACAAAAAGTAAAACCCACTCCTCAATTAGAGTTGTAAATTCAACTGTTGTCATAAAAAGTTAGGGAGAAAAATAATGTACCTCATATTCTTTATTAATTAAAAAGCATTTAAGTTATTGTTTCAGTCGCTATTTTATTTATTTTAGGGAATTTAATTACTTTTGAAAATGTTGGTTTCTCCACCATTATTACTTAGGATTTATTTTTCACATTTAGCACATTTTAGTTTTTATATTTGAAAACTTTTATCATTTAACTTTATTTTAAATTTGAATTTGAAAGGGACTTGATTCACCGCAAGATTAATAACAGTAACCATGGTGATGTGGCATCATTAACGTGAGATTACTGTAGCCTAATTATCCGGGCGTCACAATTGTCCTCCACTACAAGAAATCTCGTCCCGAGATTTAAGAGGTAGTGAAAGGGGGGAAGGCTTGGTAACAAATCTAGCAAGTCTTCTCATTCTGGCTTGCTCTTCTCGAAGAGGCCGATCCAATACATGGATGTCTTCATTTCTCTACTTCAGGTCATCATGATGAAGTGAGCATCCTTTCTTCGGGAACTCCATCATACTTACGAAAAGGATAAGGGTAGCTTCGGAAGAACGCAACTCTACAAGTTTGCTATCCGGCGTATAACTCAAGGAATGTGGCAGAAAGTAACTCTTGATTTGAAACTTAAGAAAATATCGAGAACAAGTAAGAAGGTACAATAAAAAGTTTCAAGCGGGTAGGTCATCGTTCGATGCCTAATCAAAAGGTGAAAGGGGTTCAGAGCAATGGGAATAAGTATTGCGTCTGATACCAGAATAGATAAATAGGAAGGTGGCTCAAGAAATACATACGAAACCAAGCGCAAGGGGGTAACTTTGAAACATGGATGTACAGGAGAGTCAGGTTTCGATCATGTGGAACTGTGGGTTATGGGCCCACCATGTGGGTTAAAAGTAGAAGGAGCGAAGATATCTTGCACGGTTATGATAGCAAGGCACGTCAGAGAATAACCTGTCAATTATGTCGGCAACCACATCAGTACCAAGGGCGAGGGACAAAGAGAACCATTTTCCTGCTCGTTGATCGAGGTGGACCAATAGGCAAAGTTCTCGTCCATCGGTGGGTACCGGGTGGTCATCAACAAAAGGAACATGGTCTAACCGACAGAATTGTACACCAAGGTGTTTACATAAGCCGGGGAATATTGTTGCTCAGATCATATGGATCACAAGAAAGGTTAAACCAAACAATGGAAAGAAAAATATGATTATTAGATCAAACAGAACAATGGAAAGGAAAATGTGTTTAAACACATATTTCAAGGGTATATCCTTCCCAAGGATAAAGAGAGCATGATATCCATGACATGATATAATGTAGAAAAACTCTTTTTAGGTAAGGGGAGAGGAATGTCATGACTTTACCCATACAAAGGTGTTTGGATAATTGATTAAGGAAAATTAAGCATTGCATTTCAATTATTCTTGTTGATGAACGGAGTACCTCAGACATGCTTCAAGATAGCATTGACATGGTCACTGGGTAAAGATCAGACTTTGGATACACAAAGGATCCATCAAGAACAACTTATAGAATAAGTCTTACAATTTCCTCATGGACGAATGGCTAACCTTGCTAAAAGGATACCATAGCAATAGGTCCTCCAGCCAAGTGTGCTAGGCATGACATCACCTTACCGGGTTATACTAAGACCAATGCTATGACTCTTGGAAATTGTTCCAACCATCATATCTGACCGAGATTCAGATCTGATTGGTGTCAAGATAACTCAGACTCAGGTTGCCTGAGAAGGAAAGGTGCAACACAAATTGACGAGATGGCATTGTAAGATTCTCGGGAAATGAACTATGGAAGCGAGTTCTGAAACAAGAGTTCATCATTAAACCAAGGAAATGACGAGGGGGTGGCTGTTGGACTCAGCGACAATTCCCCAAGTTTTACTAAAAGATGGATTTCCACAATTATGTGAACAAGGAGATAACATTTGTCAGATCAAATGATATAATGAGGTATGCTCGAGGAAAACATACACAATTAAACATTGGTAGAAGGTGCACCCGAAATACGGTCTTAGGTAGCATAATCAATGTTAGTATGGTGATTCGATAACAAATGGCCTAAGAATGAAATGTCAACCATTAAATTCAAAGCAATAAGGTTGCTAGAACTTTTAAAATTACTAGTCCATTTGTCAGTATTCCGGTTAGGAACAACACGGGAACCAAGATAAGAATGGTGATGGTGATAAGTATCACCTATATCAAGAATTCTCAAGAGGTAGTGAAATACCCACGACATCCTTGACATAAAAGATGGTAATACTCTAAGGTAGAACATAACACAAGATGGATAGAAAAGAACTAAAGGTAATACACGAAACATGAGCAAGTGTGTGTTGGAGGGAGGGCATTAACGTTGCCGATGATAACACAAATCATCGAGGGCGAGGATGGTACTTGTCATCATGAATTTGGTTGATATTCTGGAAGGAGTCAAAATGTTGATGATGATCACGACAAATTTTGTCTAGAGGATCCACGAAGAAGCAATCGAACAACGACTGCATCAAGCAATAGGAGTGTTGTAGGGAAATATTATTGGAACCATGGATACTTCTCCAACTCGGAATCAAGTTTGTTGTTCAAGGCGAAATGGTATGATGAGGAAGATCGACGTAAGCTTAGCTCATCATCGAAAGTTGTGCTCCAGGATTAAGGACCAGGTAGCACATTTAAAGTTTAGCATGATAATGATATTGCCAAGCAGGCTAGGACTTTCGTGATCGAGTTCAAATTCATAAGTAATGAAGGTTATCAAGAGTTATTTAATCACCCAACTCGATTCAGTTATCGGTGTTCTCGAGTGAATAATAACTTAGAACCCGAGGGAAATCAGAAATCGATGAGAAGCAATACTAGATGAAGACTCATAGGAAGCAACATAGTTCTTTGATATTCTCGAGGTACCAGAGGGTAATACTCAAGGAAGGTCAATATAGAGGTTGCAGAGATGTATTGATCTGAAGAAGACAAGTACTATAACTTGTCTGAGAAATGGAATTTATAGGAGAACATGGTCGGAACCATGATCGCAAAAAGGCTGGATCCCAGATATAAGAACTTATACCAAGGGAATAATTAATTTAAGAGAAGCTTTAATGATAAGATCCACACCGTGCCCATGGGCATGAACACAAAGTTCAAGGTCGACTCCCACTTCTTCAATGCATAACCTTTCATTCACTGCTCTCGATAAAAATGATTTCAGTGTCAAAACCTACCTGGTGAATTACCAGAGGAGTATGACCCGTGAAACTTTTGGGTTCACATAGATTAAAAAAGGCATAGGTTCAATCCATCCGGGCTTCTTAGAACATATACCACAAACTTGATGAAGCGAATAACTCAAGCTCGGGAGCAGAGCATGGTTGACAAAAGCAGGGGATACAATTTTACCAAAGGCATTATGTATTCGATGAAAGGCTCACAAGTTTAATGAATATGAAGGATGGTGTCAGACAAAATCCAACAAAGGATCTGGTGGTCCATAAGGGATCTGATGTGAGTATCGGTACTCAACCAGAGGAAGAAAGAATGCAAGGAGATCATATTATAGAAACAACTGACTAACTCAAGCTCAGATGCAAAGGAATTATGAATTCCAAGACAAGGGATCAGAACCAATGCTCTGATTAGGGATGGACAATTTGAATAGCCTTAGGGGTACAATCAATGGCAATTTGGTTGGTCGAGATCCAGCTCATGTTTAAAAATGGCGTCTGAGCCGGAAGGATGAATTCTAGGATCTGGTTGAGGATTGCGAGCATTCACACTTATTGAATCAATGGGCTCAAAAAGATAGTAGCAAAGGATGTCAATAAGATTACTATACTTATGGGATTAACCATAATGCAAGCAAACAAGAATTTCAAGAGCAATAAGCTGCTGAGGATTTTCGAAAGATCAAATATTATTTCAAAAACTTTGGTGAAACACATGAGCAACCGGGGAGAAACAAATCATCGATGTGTGTGAGGATTAATTTATAGGTGTATTCAGGTGACAAGGAACTGCAAGGCAGTAGGCACAAGGATTCTCGGAACAACAACGAGTATTTCAGGGTATCTTGTAATAACAAGAGCAACTGGGGACTAAGGTAAGAATGGCAAGTGCATGTAGTTATCTATAGGGTTTGACGGTGGAAGGGAATTGCAAACGCAAAGAGCACAAGCTCTCAGGTTAACATCGGAGAGTAACTTCTGAATCTTCTGGTGCAGCAGGCGATCATCTGTAATAAGGGCTCTCCGGAAGGAAGTAATTACGAGAACCTAGAGTTAGAGTTAGCAAAAATTTTTAACCCGATTTGAAGAGAGATCAGAGCCCCAGAGTATAGATGAGGAATAAAAAGATCGTAATACCACCCAAATGGCAACGTGGGCCCGTAAGCCACACATCCATGTTAGTAAAAGTTTTATAATGACTAGACTCAACTTCGGCCAAGGAGTGTGGAAGGGGGATTCCTACAGGCAGTCGGCTCTAATACCAACTTGTGACGCCCTCGATTCAATCATACACTAATCATACACGCAAATGTGTACGATCAAGATCAAGGACTGATAACCCACAAGTATAGGGGATCGCAACAGTTTTCGAGGGTAGAGTATTCAACCCAAATTTATTGATTCGACAAAAGGGGAGCCAAAGAATATTCTCAAGTATTAGCAGCTAAGTTGTCAATTCAACCACACTTGGAAACTTAATATCTGCAACAAAGTATTTAGTAGCAAAGTAATATGATAGTAGCGGTAATGGTAGCAAAAGGTAATAGTGGCAAAAGTAATGTTTTTGGTATTTTGTAATGATGGTAGCAATAGCAACAGAAAAGTAAATAAGTGAAGAACAATATATGGAAAGCTCGTAGGCAATGGATCAGTGATGGAGAATTATGCCGGATGTGGTTCATCGTGTAACAATCATAACATAGGTGACACAGAACTAGCTCCAATTCATCAATGTAATGTAGGCATGTATTCTGAATATAGTCATACGTACTTATGGAAAAGAACTTGCATGACATCTTTTGTCCTACCCTCCCGTGGCAGCGGGGTCCTAATGGAAACTAAGGGATATTAAGGCCTCCTTTTAATAGAGTACCTAAACAAAGCATTAGCACATAGTGAATACATGAACTCCTCAAACTATGGTCATCACCGGTAAGTATCCCAATTATTGTCACTTCGGGGTTAACGGATCATAACACATAATAGGTGACTATAGACTTGCAAGATAGGATCAAGAACTCTCATATATTGATGAAAACATAATAGGTTCAGATCTGAAATCATGGCACTCGGGCCCTAGTGACAAGCATTAAGCATAGCAAAGTCATAGCAACA
The DNA here is from genome assembly GCF_003073215.2 of Triticum urartu. NCBI lineage: Eukaryota > Viridiplantae > Streptophyta > Magnoliopsida > Poales > Poaceae > Triticum > Triticum urartu. The sequence goes on from NC_053028.1 coordinate 607,254,129, forward strand.
TCAATCTCAGAACATAGTGGATACTAGGGATCAAACCCTAACAAAACTAACTCGATTACATGATAAATCTCATCCAACCCATCACCGTCCAGCAAGCCTACGATGGAATTACTCACGCACGGCGGTGAGCATCATGAAATTGGTGATGGAGGATGGTTGATGATGACGATGGCGATGGATTCCCTCTCCGGAGCCCCGAACGGACTCCAGATCAGCCCTCCCGATAGGTTTTAGGGCTTGGCGGCGGCTCCGTATCGTAAAACGCGATGAATTCTTCTCTCTGATTTTTTTCTCCCCGAAAGCAAATATATAGAGTTGGAGTTGAGGTTGGAGGAGCTCCAGGGGGCCCACAAGGCAGGGGGCACGCCCTAGGGGGGCAGGCGCGCCCCGCCCTCGTGGACAGGTGGTGGGCATCCTGGTCTTCATCTTTTGCAAGGATTTTATTATTATTTCCAAATAGATGTTCCGTGAAGTTTCAGGTCATTCCGAGAACTTTTGTTTCTGCACATAAATAACACCATAGCAATTCTACTGAAAACAGCGTCAGTCCGGGTTAGTTCCATTCAAATCATGCAAGTTAGAGTCCAAAACAAGGGCAAAGGTGTTTGCAAAAGTAGATATGAAAGAGACGTATCAACTGCCCCAAGCTTAAACCTTTGCTTGTCCTCAAGCAATTCAGTTGATAAACTGAAAGTGATAAAGAAAAACTTTTACAAACTATGTTTGCTCTTGTTGTTGTAAATATGTAAAGCCAGCATTCAAGTTTTTAGCAAAGATTATGACTAACCACATTCACAATAACAATTAGGTCTCAAGTTTACTCATATCAATGGCATAATCAACTAGCGAGCAATAATAATAAATCTCGGATGACAACACTTTCTCAAAACAATCATAGTATGATATAACAAGATGGTATCTCGCTAGCCCTTTCTGAGACCGCAAAACATAAATGCAGAGCACCTTTAAAGATCAAGGACTGACTAGACATTGTAATTCATGGTAAAAGAGATCAAGTCAAGTCATACTCAATGTAAACTAGCAGTAATGAATGCAAACGACAGCGGTGCTCTCCAACTGGTGCTTTTTAGTAAGAAGATGATGACTCAACAAGAAAGTAAATAGATAGGCCCTTCGCAGAGGGATGTAGGGATTTGTAGAGGTGCCAGAGCTCGGTTTTGAAATAGAGATGAATAATATTTTTGAGCGGTATACTTTCATTGTCAACATAACAACCAAGAGATGGCGATATCTTCCATGCTACACACATTATAGGCGGTTCCCAAACAGAATGGTAAAGTTTATACTCCCCCTCCACCAACAAGCATCAATCCATGGCTTGCTCGAAACAACGAGTGCCTCCAACTAACAAGAGTCCCAGAGGGAGTTTTGTTTGCAATTATTTTGATTTGATTTGCATAAAGCATGGGACTGGGCATCCCGGTGACCAGCCACTTTCTCGTGCATGAGGAGCTGCTACCTCTTTTAGCACTGCGTTGGTTTTCCTCGAAGAGGAAGGGATGATGCAGCAAAGTAGCGTAAGTATTTCCCTCAGTTTTTGAGAACCAAGGTATCAATCCAGTAGGAGGCTACGCGTGAGTCCCTCGTACCTGCACAAAACAAATAAATCCTCGCAACCAACGCAAATAGGGGTTGTCAATCCCTACAGGGCCACTTACGAGAGTGAGATCTGATAGATATGATAAGATAATATTTTTGGTATTTTTATGATAAAGATGCAAAGTAAAATAAAGGTAAAGTAAATAGCAAAGTAAATAACGAAGTAGTAGGAGATTAATATGATAAAGATAGACCCGGGGGCCATAGGTTTCACTAGTGGCTTCTCTCGAGAGCATAAGTATTCTACGGTGGGTGAACAAATTACTGTTGAGCAATTGACAGAATTGAGCATACTTATGAGAATATCTAGGTATGATCATGCACATAGGCATCACGTCTGAGACAAGTAGACCGACTCCTACCTACATCTACTACTATTACTCCACTCATCAACCGCTATCCAGCATGCATCTAGAGTATTAAGTTAAAAATAGAGTAACGCCTTAAGCAAGATGGCATGATGTAGTGGGATAGACTCATGCAATATGAAGAAAACCCCATATTGTTATACTCGATGGAAACAATACAATGTGTGCCTTGCTGCCCTTACTGTCACCGGGAAAGGACACCGCAAGATTGAAACCAAAGCTAAGCACTTCTCCCATTGCAAGAAAGATCAATCTAGTAGGCCAAACCAAACTGATAATTCGAAGAGAATTGCAAAGATAACCAATCATACATAAAAGAATTCAGAGAAGATTCAAATATTATTCATAGATAGACTTGATCATAAACCCACAGTTCATCGGTCTCAACAAACACACCGCAAAAAGAAGATTACATCGAATAGATCTCCACAAGAGAGGGGGATAACATTGTATTGAGATCCAAAAAGAGAGAAGAAGCCATCTAGCTACTAACTATGGACCCATAGGTCTGATGTAAACTACTCACACTTCATCGGAAGGGCTATGGTGTTGATGTAGAAGCCCTCTGTGATCGATGCCCCCTCCGGTGGAGCTCCGGAACAGGCCCCAAGATGGGATCTCATGGATATAGAAATTTACGGCGGTGGAATTAGGGTTTTGGCTCCTGTTCTGATCGTTTGGGGGTACGTGGATATATATAGGAGGAAGAAGTATGTCGGTGGAGCAACAGGAGGCCCACGAGGGTGGAGGGTGCGCCTGGGGGGGGGGGGGGGCAGGCGCGCCCCCTGGGAGGCAGGCGCACCCCCTACCTCGTGGCCTCCTGTTAGTTGGCTTGACGTAGGGTCCAAGTCTCCTGAGTTGTATTCGGTGAGAAAATCACGTTCCCGAAGGTTTCATTCCGTTTGGACTCCGTTTGATATTCCTTTTCTTCGAAACCCTAAAACAGGCAAAAAAACAACAATTCTGGGCTGGGCTTCCAGTTAATAGGTTAGTCCCAAAAATAATATAAAAGTGGATAATAAAGCCCAATAATGTCCAAAACAGTAGATAATATAGCATGGAGCAATCAAAAATTATAGATACGTTGGAGACGTATCAAGCATCCCCAAGCTTAATTCCTGCTCGTCCTCGAGTAGGTAAATGATAAAACCAGAATGTTTGATGCGGAGTGCTACTTGGCATAATTTTAATGTAATTCTTCTTAATTGTGGTATGAATATTCAGATCCGAAAGATTCAAGACAAAAGTTTATATTGACATAGAAAATAATAATACTTCAAGCATACTAACAATGCAATTATGTCTTCTCAAAATAACATGGCTAAAGAAAGTTATCCCTACAAAATCATATAGTCTAGCTCTGCTCTATCTTCACAACACAAAATATTTAAATCATGCACAACCCTGATGACAAGCCAAGCAATTGTTTCATACTTTTGATGTTCTCAAACTTTTTCAATCTTCACGCAATACATGAACGTGAGCCATGGACATAGCACTATAGGTGTAATAGAATGGTGGTTGTGGAGAAGAAAAAAAGGAGAAGATAGTCTCACATCAACTAGGCGTATCAACGGGCTATGGAGATGCCAATTAATAGATATCAATGTGAGTGAGGAGGGATTGCCATGCAACGGATGCACTAGAGCTGTAAGTATATGAAAGCTCAAAAAGAAACTAAGTGGGTGTGCATCCAACTTGCTTTCTCATGAAGACCTAGGGCATTTTTGAGGAAGCCCATCGTTGGAATATACAAGCCAAGTTCTATAATGAAAAATTCCCACTAGTATATGAAAGTGATAACATGAGAGACTCTCTATCATGAAGATCATGGTGCTACTTTGAACCACAAGTGTGGTAAAAGGATAGTAGCATTGTCCCTTCTCTCTTTTTCTCTCATTTTTTATTTGGGCCTTTTCTCTTTTTTTATGGCCTCTTTTCTTTCTCTTTTTTTTTTTGGGCTTCTTTAGCCTCTTTTATTTTTTTTTCGTCTAGAGTCTCATCCCGACTTGTGGGTGAATCATAGTCTCCATCATCCTTTACTCACTGGGACAATGCTCTAATAGTGATGATCATCACACTTTTGTTTTTCTTACAACTCAACAATTACAACTCGATACTTAGAACAAAATATGACTTTATATGAATGCCTCCGGCGGTGTACCGGGATATGCAATGATTCATGAGTGATAAGTATGAAAGAATTATGAACGGTGGCTTTGCCACAAATACGATGTCAACTACATGATCATGCTAAGCAATATGACAATGATGGAGTGTGTCATGAACAAAATGGTGGAAAGTTGCATGGCAATATATCTCGGAATGGCTATGGAAATTCCATAATAGGTAGGTATGGTGGCTGTTTTGAGGAAGGTATATGGTGGGTGTATGATACCGGCGAAAAGGTGCGCGATATTAGATAGGCTAGCAAGGGTGGAAGGGTGAGAGTGCGTATAATCCATGGACTCAACATTAGTCATAAAGAAATCATATACTTATTGCAAAAATTTGCAAGTTATCAAAGCAAAGTATTACGCGCATGCTCCTAGGGGGATAGATTGGTAGGAAAAGACCATCGCTCATCCCCGACCGCCACTCATAAGGAAGACAATCAATAAATAAATCATGCTCCGACTTCATCACATAACGGTTCACCATACTTGCATGCTACGGGAATCACAAACTTCAACACAAGTATTTCTCAAATCCACAACTACTCAACTAGCATGACTTTAATATCACCATCTCCATATCTCAAAACAATCATCAAGTATCAAACTTATCATAGTATTCAACACACTGATAAGAAAGTTTTTATTATTAATCTTGCATACCAAGCATATTAGGATTTAAGCAAATTACCATGCTATTAAGACTCTCAAAATAATCTAAGTGAAGCATGAGATATCAATAGTTTCTATAAAACAAATCCACCACCGTGCTCTAAAAGATATAAGTGAAGCACTAGAGCAAAATTATATAACTCAAAAGATATAAGCGAAGCACATAGAGTATTCTAATAAATTCCAAATCATGTATGGCTCTCTCAAAAGATGTGTACAACAAGGATGATTTTGGTAAACTAATAAGCAAAGACTCAAAGCATACAAGACGCTCCAAGTAAAACACATATCATGTGGTAAATAAAAATATAGCTCCAAGTAAAGTTACCGATAGAAGTAGACGAAAGAGGGGATGCCTTCCGGGGCATCCCCAAGCTTTGGCTTTTAGGTGTCCTTAGATTATCTTGGGGGTGCCATGGGCATCCCCAATCTTAGAATCTTGCCACTCCTTGTTCCATAATCCATCAAATCTTTACCCAAAACTTGAAAACTTCACAACACAAAACTTAAAGTAGAAAATCTCGTGAGCTCCGTTAGCGAAAGAAAACAAAATATCACTTCAAGGTACTGTAATGAACTCATTCTTTATTTATGTGGGTGTTATACCTACTGTATTCCAACTACTCTATGGTTTATAAACTAATTTACTAGCCATAGATTCGTCAAAATAAGCAAACAACCCACGCAAAACAGAATCTGTCAAAAACAGAACAGTCTGTAGTAATCTGTAGCTAGCGCAAGATCTGGAACCCCAAAAATTCTAAAATAAATTTCTGGACGTGCGTAATTTATCTATTAATAATCCGCAACAAGAATTAACTAAATATCACTTTCCAAATAAAAATCACAACAGTTCTCGTGAGCGCTAAAGTTTCTGTTTTTTTACAGCAAGTTCAACAAGACTTTCCCCAAGTCTTCCCAACGGTTCTACTTGGCAAAAACACTAATTAAACACAAAAAACACAACCAAAACATAGGCTAGATAATTTATTTGTTACTAAACTGGATCAAAAAGCAAGGAATAAAAATAAAATTGGGTTGCCTCCTAACAAGCGCTATCGTTTAACACCCGTAGCTAGGCATAACAAGCAAGAATAGATCTAGGTATTGCCATCTTTGGTAGGCAATCCATAAGTGGCTATCATACTAGATTCATAAGGTAATTTAATTTTATTTCTAGGAAAGTTTTACATGCCTTTCCTTAATGGAAATTGGAATCTAATATTTCCTTCCTTCATATCAATAATTGCACCAATCGTTCTAAGGAAAGGTCTACCAAGAATAATAGGACATGAAGGATTGCAATCTATGTCAAGAACAATAAAATCTATAGCCACATAATTCCTATTTGCAACAATAAGAACATCATTAATTCTTCCCATAGGTTTCTTAATAGTGGAATCCGCAAGGTGCAAGTTTAGAGAGCAATCATCAAAATCACAGAAACCTAACAAATCACACAAAGTCTTTGGAATCGTGGAAACACTAGCACCCAACTCACATAAAGCATAGCATTCATGATCTTTAATTTTAATTGTAATAGTTCGTTCCCACTCATCATAAAGTTTTCTAGGGATAGAAACTTCCAATTCAAGTTTTTCTTCATAAGATTGCATCAAGGCATCAACGATATGTTTAGTAAACACTTTATTTTGACTATAAGAATGAGGAGAATTTAGCACGGATTGCAACAAGGAAATACAATCAATCAAAGAGCAATTTTCATAGTTAAATTCCTTGAAATCCATAATAGTGGGTTTAGCAACAACTAGAGTTTTAATTTCTTCAATCCCACTTTTATCAAATTTAGCATCAAGATCAAAAGATTTAGAATTCTTGGAACGCCTTCTAGGTAAAGGTGGATCATATTCAGTCCCATCATTATCAAGATTCATATTGCAAAACAAAGATTTAATAGGGGACACATCAATAACTTTTAGATCTTCATCATTATTTTCATAGCAACTCGGTTTAGCTAAGGTAGCCTGCTTATCTGAAATTTCAGCAGTTAATTTCTCAAGATGAGCAAGTTGGGATCTTAAACCATCGAATTCTTTAGACATACCATCAAGCTCTTTATTCATAAAACTCATAAAACTTTTCTGTTCTTTAAGCTCGTTTCTGAACCATGAAACTCCTAACATTGCTTTCGATCTCTTCTAATCTTTTAAGGTGAAGGTCACCAATTTTAGTATTATCTTGAGCCATCGCGACAAACAAGCAAACTAACACACAAGCAAACAAAAAGCAAGCGGAAAAAGGGGCAAATAGAGAAAGAGAGGGAGGATAGACAGAGAGAGGGCGAATAAAACGGCAAGGGTGAATTGGGGGGGGAGGAAAACGAGAGGCAAATGGAAAATAATGTAATGCGGGAGATAAGGGTATGTGATGGGTACTTGGTATGTTGACTTTTGCGTAGACCTCCCAGGCAACGGCGCCAGAAATCCTTCTTGCTACCTCTTTTAGCACTGCGTTGGTTTTCCCCGAAGAGGAAGGGATGATGCAGCAAAGTAGCGTAAGTATTTCCCTCAGTTTTTGAGAACCAAGGTATCAATCCAGTAGGAGGCTACGCGCGAGTCCCTCGTACCCGCACAAAACAAATAAATCCTCACAACCAACGCAAATAGGGGTTGTCAATCCCTATAGGGCCACTTACGAGAGTGAGATCTGATAGATATGATAAGATAATATTTTTGGTATTTTTATGATAAAGATGCAAAGTAAAATAAAGGTAAAGTAAATAGCAAAGTAAATAACTAAGTAGTAGGACATTAATATGATAAAGATAGACCCGGGGGCCATAGGTTTCACTAGTGGCTTCTCTCGAGAGGATAAGTATTCTACCGTGGGTGAACAAATTACTGTTGAGCAATTGACAGAATTGAGCATAGTTATGAGAATATCTAGGTATGATCATGTATATAGGCATCACGCCCGAGACAAGTAGATCGACTCCTGCCTGCATCTACTACTATTACTCCACTCATCGACCGCTATCCAGCATGCATCTAGAGTATTAAGTTAAAAATAGAGTAACGCCTTAAGCAAGACGACATGATGTAGAGGGATAGACTCATGCAATATGATGAAAACCCCATCTTGTTATCCTCGATGGCAACAATACAATGCGTGCCTTGCTGCCCTTACTGTCACCGGGAAAGGACACCGCAAGATTGAACCCAAAGCTAAGCACTTCTCCCATTGCAAGAAAGATCAATCTAGTAGGCCAAACCAAACTGATAATTCGAAGAGACTTGCAAATATAACCAATCATACATAAAAGAATTCAGAGAAGATTCAAATATTATTCATAGATAGAATTGATCATAAACCCACAATTCATCGGTCTCAACAAACACACCGCAAAAAGAAGATTACATCGAATAGATCTCCACAAGAGAGGGGGAGAACATTGTATTGAGATCCAAAAAGAGAGAAGAAGCCATCTAGCTACTAACTATGGACCCGTAGGTCTGAAGTAAACTACTCACACTTCATTGGAAGGGCTATGTTGTTGATGTAGAAGCCCCCCGTGATCGATTCCCCCTCCGGCGAAGCTCCGGAACAGGCCCCAAGATGAGATCTCGTGGATACAGAAAGTTACGGTGGTGGAATTAGGGTTTTGGCTCCTGTTCTGATCGTTTGGGGGTACGTGGATATATATAGGAGGAAAAAGTACGTCGGTGGAGCAACAGGGGGCCCACGAGTGTGGAGGGCGCGCCTGGGGGGGGCAGGCGCGCCCCCCTTCCTCGTGGCCTCCTGTTAGTTGGCTTGACATAGGGTCCAAGTCTCCTGAGTTGTATTCGGTGTGAAAATCACGTTCCCGAAGGTTTCATTCCGTTTGGACTCCGTTTGATATTGCTTTTCTTCGAAACCCTAAAACAGGCAAAAACAACAATTCTGGGCTGGGCCTCCGGTTAATAGGTTAGTCCCAAAAATAACATAAAAGTGGATAATAAAGCCCAATAATGTCCAAAACAGTAGATAATATAGCATGGAGCAATCAAAAATTATAGATACGTTGGAGACTTATCAGGAGTGGAGTCCACTCCTCTTGAGAATAACCCACCTAACATGGAAGATACGGACAGCCCTAGTTGATACATGAGCTATTCGAGCATACAAAACAGGATATTTATTTGAAGGTTTAGAGTTTGGCACATACAAATTTACTTAGAACGACAGGTAGATACCGTATATAGGTAGGTATGGTGGACTCATATGGAATAACTTTGGGGTTTATGGAGTTGGATGCACAAGCAGTATTCCCGCTTAGTACAAAAGACTGGGAAGCGACCTGCTAGAGAGCAACAACAGTCATGAACATGCATTAAAATTAATCAACACCGAATGCAAGCATGAGTAGGATATAATCCACCATGAACATAAATATCGTGAAGGCTATGTTGATTTTGTTTCAACTACATGCGTGAACATGCGCCAAGTCAAGTCACTTAAATCATTCAGAGGAGGATTCCACCCTATCATACCACATCACAACCATTTTAATAGCATGTTGGCATGCAAGGTAAACCATTATAAGCTCCCAGCTAATCAAGCATGGCACAAGAAACTATGATCTCTAGTTGTCATTACAAACATGTTTATTCATAATAGGCTAAATCAGGAACGATGAAATAATCATATTTACAAAAACAAGAGAGGTCGGGTTCATACCAGCTTTTCTCATCTCAGTCAGTCCATCATATATCGTCATAATTGCCTTTCACTTGCACGACCGAATAGTGTGAATAATAATAATAGTGCACATGCATTGGACTAAGCTGGAATCTGCAAGCATTCAATAAACAGGAGAAGACAAGGCAATATGGGCTCTTTTTGTCAGATCAACAATAATGCATGTAAGAGCCACTTCAACAATTTAATTATGGTCTTCTCCTATCGACCCCCGAAGAAAAGAAAAGAAATAAAACTATTTACACGGGAAAGCTCCCAACAAGCAAAAGAAGAACATGAAATATTTTTGGGTTTTCTTTTTAATTACTACTACAAGCATGGAAAGTAAACTAATTAAAAGCTACAACTATTTTTTTTATTTTTCTTAAGGTTTATTAGACACACAAGGAGAAAGCATAAAAAGAAAAATAAACTAGCATAGATGATACAATGAAAAAGTATCATCTAGCAATAGCTTGGTCTATGGGAAATACGTACTCCCCCAAGTTTAGGCTTTTGGCCTAAGTTGGTCTATGGCCATGGTTGGCCTGGCGGATATCCATAGTAATAGCTGGGTCGTATTGAGATGCAGCGGCTATCGCCTCCCGAGCTGCAGCATGGCGACGAGCGGCCTCTGCCCTCCTCTCGTACTCATCTGCCTCCTCTCTGGTAATAACATATCTTCTTTTTGCCTGATAATCAAAGAAGGCAGGAGTAGGGAGAGTAATACGGACAGCATGACGTCTGTGAAAGATTAAGCGATACTGGAGAGGTGATTCATTCCTCTCAACAAACTGGTGGTGAACCTTAGCATTAAAGTCTAGGTAAGCAGGAGGCAATTCAATATCATCATTACGTATGGTTACACCAAGAAAATCAGCTAAGCGGGTTGCATAAATTCCACCAAAGAAATCTCCATTAAATCTATTAAGATGCAACCTACGTGCAACAATGGCTCCCAAATTATAGGATTTGTATCCTAATACAGCACTCCTAAGAATACTGAGGTCAGAACACACATATGACATGCTTCATCTTTACCATTTATGCACCTTGATACGTCTCCGCCGTATCTACTTTTCCAAACACTTTTGCCCTTGTTTTGGACTCTAACTTGTATGATTTGAATGGAACTAACCAGGACTGACGCTGTTTTCAGCAGAATTGCCATGGTGTTGTTTTATGTGCAGAAAACAAATATTCTCGGAATGACCTGAAACTCCACGGAACATCTTAGAAAAAATAAGAAAAAATCCTTGCCAAAGATGAAGACCAGGGGGCCCACACCCTGTCCACGAGGGTGGGGGCGCGCCCCCCCTCTAGGGCGCGCCCCCTTCCTCGTGGGCCCCCTGGATGCCCTCCGACGCCAACTCCAACTCTATATATTTGCTTTCGGAGAGAACAAAATCAGAGAGAAGAAATCATCGCGTTTTACGATATGGAGCCACCGCCAAGCCCTAAAACCTCTCAGGAGGGTTGATCTGGAGTCCGTTCGGGGCTCCGGAGAGGGAATCCATCGCCATCGTCATCATCAACCATCCTCCATCACCAATTTCATGATGCTCACCGCCGTGCGTGAGTAATTCCATCGTAGGCTTGCTGGACGGTGATGGGTTGGATGAGATTTTATCATGTAATCGAGTTAGTTTTGTTAGGGTTTGATCCCTAGTATCCACTATGTTCTGAGATTGATGTTGCTATGACTTTGCTATGCTTATGCTTGTCACTAGGGCCCGAGTGCCATGATTTCAGATCTGAACCTATTATGTTTTCATGAATATATGTGAGTTCTTGATCCTATCTTGCAAGTCTATAGTCACCTACTATGTGTTATGATCCGGCAACCCCGAAGTGACAATAATCGGGACCACTCCCGGTGATGACCATAGTTTGAGGAGTTCATGTATTCACTATGTGCTAATGCTTTGTTCCGGTTCTCTATTAAAAGGAGGCCTTAATATCCCTTAGTTTCCAATAGGACCCCGCTGCCACGGGAGGGTAGGACAAAAGATGTCATGAAAGTTCTTTTCCATAAGCACGTATGACTATATACGGAATACATGCCTACATTACATTGATGAATTGGAGCTAGTTCTGTGTCACCCTATGTTATGACTGTTACATGATGAACCGCATCTGGCATAATTATCCATCACTGATCCGGTGCCTACGAGTTTTCCATATACTGGTTCTCACTTATTTACTTTCCCATTGCTACTGTTACAATCATACAAAATACCAAAAACATTACTTTTGTTGTCTTTACTTTTGTTGACGCTACCACCACTATCATATTACTTTGCTACTAAACACTTTGCTGCAGATACTAAGTTTCCAGGTGTGGTTGAATTGATAACTCAGCTGCTAATACTTGAGAATAATATTTGGCTCCCCTTGTGTCGAATCAATAAATTTGGGTTGAATATTCTACCCTCGAAAGCTGTTGCGATCCCCTATACTTGTGGGTTATCAAGACCAATTTCTGGCGCCATTGCCGGGGAGCATAGCTCTATTCTTTGAGTCACTTGGGATTTATATCTACTGGACACTATGAAGAACTTGAAAGACGCTAAGACAACAATTTATCCCTCAACTACGAGGGGAGGTAAGGAACTGCCATCTAGCTCTGCACTTGGTTTACCTTCTGTTATGAGTAAGCTAGCGACACCTAAACCTGCTTCTGCTATTTTTTCCAATATGTCGCATGTTATTGATGATGCCACTTCTGCTATGCATGATACTTATGATGAAACTGCTTCTATGCCTGATACTACTGTGCCCCTTGGTGAATTTCTTGATGAACAAATTGCTAGGGCTAGAGAAAAAGAAATTATTGAATCTGAATACGATGATGATAGTGATGATGAAAATATGCCTGTTATTCCTGAGGGCTATCTTTTTGATATGGAATCTTCTGCCGCTATTTTCTCTTGCAAAGATAGATATGAGCTCAAGAGGTTATTAGTTAAATGGAACAAACAATCACTTAGAGATAAAATGAAACCCGACCCTGCTTTTGCTACTTCACCTATCTGTGTTCCTGATAAGGATTATGAATTCTCTGTTGATCCTGATATAATTACTTTGGTTGAATCTGATCCATTTTATGGCTATGAATCTAAAACTGTTGTGGCACATCTTACTAAGTTAAATGATATAGCCGCCCAGTTTACTAATGATGAGATATCGCGTTACTTTTATATACTCAAAATATTTCCGTTCTCATTAAAGGGTGATGCTAAGATATGGTTTAATTCTCTTAATCCTGGTTGTGTGCGTAGTCCCCAGGATATGATTTATTACTTATGTGCTAAATATTTCTCTGCTCATAAGAAACAAGCTGCTTTGAGGGAAATATACAACTTCGTGCAAATTAAAGAAGAGAGTCTCCTTCAAGCTTGGGGGAGGCTTCTCAAGTTACTTAATGATTTGCCTGATCATCCTCTTAAGAAACCTGAAATACTTGATATCTTTTATAATGGACTAACTGATGCTTCCAGAGATTACCTGGATAGTTGTGCTGGTTCTCTTTTCAGGGAAAGAACACCGGATGAAGCTGAAATTCTATTGAATAATATGTTGACAAATGAAAATAATTGGGCACCTCCTGAGCCAGCTCCTGAGCCAGCTCCTGCTCCAATTACTGAGTCTATTCCTAAACCAACTCCGAAGAAGAGAGGTGTTCTATTTCTCAGTCCCGAAGATATGATTTTTGGGAAGAAAAATCCACGCGAGATGGTGCCCGAGGTGGCCACGAGGCAGGAGGGCGCGCCTGACCCCCCAGGCGCGCCCCTGACCCTTGTGGGCCACCCGTAAGGTGGTTGATGCCCTTCTTTCTCCGCAAGAAAGCTAATTTCCGGATAGAGATCGTGTCAAAATTTCAGCCCAATCGGAGTTACGGATCTCCGGGAATATAAGAAACGGTAAAAGGAAAGAATCTGAGAACGCAGAAATAGAGAGAGACAGAGAGACATATCCAATCTCGGAGGGGCTCTCGCCCCTCCCTTTCCATGGAGGCCATGAACACGAGGGGAAACCCTTCTCCCATCTAGGGAGGAGGTCAAGGAAGAAGAAGAAGGAGGGGGCTCTCTCCCCCTCGCTTCCGGTGGCACCGGAGTGCCACCGGGGCCCATCATCATCACCGCGATCTACACCAAACCTCCGCCATCTTCACCAACATCTCCATCACCTTCCCCCTCTATCTACAGTGGTCCACTCTCCCGCAACCCGCTGTACCCTCTACTTGAACATGGTGCTTTATGCTTCATATTATTATCCAATGATGTGTTGCCATCCTGTGATGTCTGAGTAGATTTTCGTTGTCCTATCGGTGGTTGATGAATTGCTATGATTGATTTAATTTTCTTGTGGTTATGTTGCTGTCCTTTGGTGCCCATCATATGATTGCGTGCGTGGATCACACCCTAGGGTTAGTTGTATGTTGATAGGATTATGTATTGGAGGGCAAGAGTGACAGAAGCTTCAACCTAGCATAGAAATTGATGCATACGGGATTGAAGGGGGACCAATATATCTTAATGCTATGGTTGGGTTTTACCTTAATGAACATTAGTAGTTGCGGATGCTTGCTAATAGTTCCAATCATAAGTGCATATAATTCCAAGTCAGGGATGACATGCTAGCAGTGACCTCTCCCACATAATACTTGCTATCGGTCTAGTAAGGTAGTCAATTGCTTAGGGACAATTTCGCAACTCCTACCACCACTTTTCCACACTCGCTATATTTACTTTATTGTTTCTTTATCTAAACAGCCCCTACCTTTTATTTACTTGCTCTTTATTATCTTGCAAACCTATCCAACAACACCTACAAAGTACTTCTAGTTTCATACTTGTTCTAGGTAAAGAGAACGTCAAGCGTGCGTAGAGTTGTATCGGTGGTCGATAGAACTTGAGGGAATATTTATTCTACCTTTAGCTCCTCGTTGGGTTCGACACTCTTACTTATCAAAAACTGTTGCGATCCCCTATACTTGTGGGTTATCAAGACCTATTTCTGGCGCCGTTGCCGGGGAGTCTACGCAAAAAGTCAACATACCAAGTACCCATCACAATCCCTATCTCTCGCATTACATTATTTGCCATTTGCCTCTCGTTTTCCTCTTCCCCACTTCACCCTTGCCATTTTATTCGCCCTCTCTCTCTCTATCCTCTTTCTCTATTTGCCTTTTCTGGCCCGTTTGCTTTTTGCTTGCTCGTATGGTTGGAATAGTCATTTATTTATTACTAAACAGAGAACCTAAGATTTATGGATCCTCATCCGCTTGCTAATCTTTTTAAGAGACCCAGTTATGTTGAACCAATTGCTAGTGAGTTTCGTGCACTAGATTATCTTTATGAAGTTTTGCATGAAATTCGTGAATCTGAAAATTGCGATGGAGTATGTTATGAAGTGATTCACGATAGATCTTTGAATAAAAAGCATGATTGCAATGATGTTTTTATAAATTCTATTAATGAAAATTGTGCTAATAATATGCAAAACTCTAAGCTTGGGGATGCTAGTTTTGTTATGTCCTCTACTTGTTGCAATGATCATGATTGGGGTGATTCTTCTTTTGATCTTGAAAATTTATTTAAACCCCATGATGAATATGAGATTGATTATAATGTTTGCAATAAATTTGAAAGTGGGTTTGGAATAATGTCAACTTTAGATCCCACATATTTAGAGAATGTTCAATCTTATGAAGTTTTTGATAAAAGTGCGTTTGGGAAGGTCATGACTTTAGTTAATGTTAATCCCACTATTTCGGAAAAGTGCCAACTTTGTATGCATGTGGATCATGTTGAGAATATTTTATGTGATAGCTATATTGTTGAATTTGCTTATGATCCTACATGTAATTACTATGAGAGAGGAAAATATGGTTGTAGAAATTTTCATGTTACTAAATTACCTCTTGTTATGTTGAGATTGCTATTGTTTCTTTCCTCTTCCTTGCATATGCTAGTTTTTGCTTGCCTTGATAATTTTTTTGCCTATAAGATGCCTATGCATAGGAAGTATGTTAGACTTATATGTGTTTGTCACATGCTTTATGATGCTCCTTTTGTGCTTCAATTCTTGTCTTTCATGTGAGCATCATTAAAATTATCAATGCCTAGCTATAATGCTTTAAAGAAAAGTGCTTGTTGGGAGACAACCCAATATTTTTCCTTGTTGTTATTTAATAAATAAATTATTTATCCTCTGTTTTGGTTGTGTTTTTTGTGTTTAATTAGTGTTTGTGCCAAGTAGAACCGTTGGGAAGACTTGGGGAAAGTCTTGTTGAACTTGCTGTAAAAAACAGAAACTTTAGCGCTCACGAGAACTGCTGGCGTTTTTATTTAAAGAGTGATATTTAGTTAATTCTTTTTGCATATGATTAATAGACAAATTCCTCACGTCCAGAAATTTATTTTAGAATTTTTGGGGTTCCAGATCTTGCGCTAGCTACAGATTACTACAAACTTTTCTGTTTTTGACAGATTCTGTTTTTCGTGTGTTGTTCGCTTATTTTTGATGAATCTATGGTTAGTAAAATAGTTTATAATACATAGAGAAGTTGGAATACAGTAGGTTTAACACCAATATAAATAAAGAATGATTTCATTACAGTACCTTGAAGTGGTCTTTTGTTTTCTTTCGCTAACGGAGCTCACGAGTTTTCTACTTTAAGTTTTGTGTTGTGAAGTTTTCAAGTTTTGGGTGAATTCTTGTGATGGATTATGGAACAAGGAGTGGCAAGAGCCTAAGCTTGGGGCTGCCCATGGCACCCCCAAGATAATCCAAGGACACCAAAAAGTCAAAGCTTGGGGATGCCCTGGAAGGCATCCCCTCTTTCGTCCACTTCCATCGGTAATTTACTTGGAGCTATATTTTTATTCACCAACATGATATGTGTTTTGCTTGGAGCGTCTTGTATTATTTGTGTCTTTGTGTTTTAATATGCCACAATCATCCTTGCTGTGCACACCTTTTGAGAGATCCATACATGAATTAAAATTTGATAGAATACTCTATGTGCTTCACTTATATTTTTTGAGCATTATAATTTTGCTCTATGTGCTTCACTTATATCTTTTGAGCTATGTAATTTTGCTCTATGTGCTTCACTTATATCTTTTAGCATTATAATTTTGCTCTATGTGCTTCACTTAGATCTTTTAGAGCACGGTGGTGGATTTGTTTTAAAGAAACTATTGATCTCTCATGCTTCACTTAAATTATTTTGAGAGTCTCTTAA
This sequence comes from Triticum urartu, assembly GCF_003073215.2. Lineage (NCBI taxonomy): Eukaryota > Viridiplantae > Streptophyta > Magnoliopsida > Poales > Poaceae > Triticum > Triticum urartu. The sequence goes on from NC_053028.1 coordinate 607,270,892, forward strand.
TAGCATGGTAATTTGCTTAATAATAATATGGTTGGTATTCAAGATTTGTGGAACTTTCTTTTGAGTGTGTTGAATACTAAGAAAAGATTGAAACATGATCATTGTTTTGAGATATGGAGGTGATAATATTAAAGTCATGCTAGTTGAGTAGTTGTGAATTTAAAGAATACTTGTGTTAAAGTTTGTGATTCCCGTAGCATGCACGTATGGTGGACCGTTATGTGATGAAGTCGGAGCATGATTTATTTATTGATTGTCTTCCTTATGAGTGGCTGTCGGGGACGAGCGATGGTATTTTCCTACCAATCTATCCCCCTAGGAGCATGCGCGTAATACTTTGCTTTGATAACTTCTAGATTTTTGCAATAAGTATATGAGTTCTTTATGACTAATGTTGAGTCCATGGATTATACGCACTCTCACCCTTCCCCCTTTGCTAGCCTCTCTAATACCGCGCACCTTTCGCCGGTATCATACACCTACCATATACCTTCCTCAAAACAGCCACCATACCTACCTATCATGGCATTTCCATAGCCATTCCGAGATATATTGCCATGCAACTTCCATCATCATCATATACATGACTTGAGCATTCATTGTCATATTGCTTTGCATGATCATAAGATAGCTAGCATGATGTTTTCATGGCTTGTCCATTTTTTGATGTCATTGCTACGCTAGGTCATTCCACATCCCGGTACGCTACCGGAGGCATTCATATAGAGTCATATCTTTGTTCTAGTATCGAGTTGTAATATTGAGTTGTAAGTAAATAAAAGTGTGATGATCATCATTATTAGAGCATTGCCCCAGTGAGGAAAGGATGATGGAGACTATGAGTCCCCCATAAGTCGGGATGAGACTCCGAACTTTACAAAAAAAGAGGCCAAAGAAGCCCAAATAAAAAAAAGAGGCCAAAGAAGCCCACCAAAAAAATATAAAAAAATAAAAACAAAAAAAGAGAGAAAAAGAGAGAAGGGGCAGTGCTACTATCCTTTTTCCACACTTGTGCTTCAAAGTAGCACCATGTTCTTCATATAGAGAGTCTCTTGAGTTATCACTTTCATATACTAGTGGGAATTTTCATTATAGAACTTGGCTTGTATATTCCGATGATGGGCTTCCTCAAATGCCCGAGGTCTTCATGAGCAAGCAAGTTGGGTGCACACCCACTTAGTTTCAGTTGGAGCTTTCATACACTTATAGCTCTAGTGCATCCGTTGCATGGCAATCCCTACTCACTCACATTGATATCTATTGATGGGCATCTCCATAGCCCGTTGATACGCCTAGTTGATGTGAGACTATCTTCTCCTTTTTGTCTTCTCCACAACCACCATTCTATTCCACCTATAATGCTATGTCCATGGCTCACGCTCATGTATTAAGTGAAAGTTGAAAAGGTTTGAGAACGTCAAAAGTATGAAACAATTGCTTGGCTTGTCATCGGGGTTGTGCATGATGTGAGTATTTTGTGTGGTGAAGATGGAGCATAGCCAGACTATATGATTTTGTAGGGATAACTTTCTTTGGCCTTGTTATTTTAAAAAGACATGATTGCTTTATTAGTAGGCTTGAAGTATTTATTGTTTTTATGTCAAATGATAGACTATTGCTTTGAATCACTCGTATCTTAATATTCATGCCATGATTAGATTACATGATCAAGATTATGCTAGGTAGCATTCCACATCAAAAATTTATCTTTTTATCATTTACCTACTCGAGGACGAGTAGCAATTAAGCTTGGGGATGCTGATACGTATCTGTCGTATCTATAATTTTTTATTGTTCCATGCCAATATTCTACAACTTTCATATACTTTTGGCAACTTTTTATACTATTTTTGGGACTAACATATTGATCCAGTGCCCAGTACCAGTTCCTGTTTGTTGCATGTTTTTGTTTCGCAGAATATCCATATCAAACGGAGTCCAAACGGAATAAAAACTGACGGAGATTTTTTTTGGAATATATATGATTTTTGGGAAGAAAAATCCACGCGAGACGGTGCCCGAGGTGGCCACAAGGCAGGAGGGCGCGCCTGACCCCCCCAGGTGCGCCCCTGACCCTCGTGGGCCATCCGTAAGGCGGTTGATGCCCTTCTTTCTCCGCAAGAAAGCTAATTTCCGGATAGAGATCATGTCAAAATTTCAGCCCAATCGGAGTTACGGATCTCCGGGAATATAAGAAATGGTGAAAGGGAAGAATCTGAGAACGCAGAAACAGAGAGAGACAGAGAGACATATCCAATCTCGGAGGGGCTCTCACCCCACCCTTTCCATGGAGGCCATGGACAAGAGGGGAAACCCTTCTCCCATCTAGGGAGGAGGTCAAGGAAGAAGAAGAAGGAGGGGGCTCTCTCCCCCTCGCTTCCGGTGGCACCGGAGTGCCACCGGGGGCCATCATCATCACCGCGATCTACACCAACACCTCCGCCATCTTCACCAACATCTCCATCACCTTCCCCCCTCTATCTACAGCGGTCCACTCTCCCGCAACCCGCTGTACCCTCTACTTGAACATGGTGCTTTATGCTTCATATTATTATCCAATGATGTGTTGCCATCCTATGATGTCTGAGTAGATTTTCGTTGTCCTATCGGTGGTTGATGAATTGCTATGATTGATTTAATTTGCTTGTGGTTATGTTGCTGTCCTTTGGTGCCCATCATATGATTGCGTGCGTGGATCACACCCTAGGGTTAGTTGTATGTTGATAGGACTATGTATTGGAGGGCAAGAGTGACAGAAGCTTCAACCTAGCATAGAAATTATGCATACGGGATTGAAGGGGGACCAATGTATCTTAATGCTATGGTTGGGTTTTACCTTAATGAACATTAGTAGTTGCGGATGCTTGCTAATAGTTCCAATCATAAGTGCATATAATTCCAAGTCAGGGATTACATGCTAGTAGTCACCTCTCCCACATAATACTTGCTATCGGTCTAGTAAGGTAGTCAATTGCTTAGGAACAATTTCGCAACTCCTACCACCACTTTTCCACACTCGCTATATTTACTTTATTGTTTCTTTATCTAAACAGCCCCTACCTTTTATTTACTTGCTCTTTATTATCTTGCAAACCTATCCAACAACACCTACAAAGTACTTCTAGTTTCATACTTGTTCTAGGTAAAGCGAATGTCAAGCGTGCGTAGAGTTGTATCGGTGGTCGATAGAACTTGAGGGAATATTTATTCTACCTTTAGCTCCTCGTTGGGTTTGACACTCTTACTTATCGAAAACTGTTGTGATCCCCTATACTTGTGGGTTATCAAGACCCCAGCTACACCTATGGGTATCCGCCAGGCTATCCCTGGCAATAGACCAACTTAGGCCAAAAGCCTAAGCTTGGGGGAGTACGTATTTCTCACCGACACTACATTTATGCTCACACACACTCATTACTAGATGTCGGTGCTCATACTCTTTCACTGTAATATCCATGCTAGTTTATTTTCTTTTTCCTGCTTTCTTCTTGTGTGTTTGTTAAACCTTAAGAAAAACCAAAAAAATTAGTAGTAGTTTATTTTTCTGCTATAGTAGTAATAATTAAAAAGAAAACCCAAAAATATTTCCCATTCTTCTTTTGCTTGTTGGGAGCTTTCCCGTGTAAATAGTTTTATTTATTTTCTTTTATTTGGGGGTCAGTAGGAGAAGACCATATTTAAATTGTTGAAGTGGCTCTTATATGCATTATTGTTGATTTAACCAAGAGCCCATACTGCCTTGTCTTCTCATGTTTATTGAATGCTCGCAGATTCCAGCTTAGTCCAATGCACGTACACTCTTATTATTATTCACACCGTTTGGTCGTGCAAGTGAAAGGCAATTATGATGATATATGATGGACTGACTGAGATGAGAAAAGCTGGTATGAACTCGACCTCTTTTGTTTTTTTAATACGATGAGCCCCTCATTCTTGATTCAGCTTATTATGAATAAACATGTTTGTAATGACAATTAGAGATCGTAGTTGCTTGTGCCATGCTTGATTAGCTATGAGCTATAATGGTTTACCTTGTGTGCCAACATGCTATTGAGATGATTATGATGTGGTATGATGGGGTGGTATCCTCCTTTGAATGATTTAAGTGACTTGACTTGGCACATGTTCATGCATGTAGTTGAAACAAATCAACATAGCCTTCACGATATTTATGTTCATGGTGGATTATATCCTACTCATGCTTGCATCCAATGTTTATTAATTTTAATGCATGTACATGGCTGTTGCCGCTCTCTAGTTGATCGCTTCCCAGTCTTTTGCTAGCCTTCACTTGTACTAAGCAGGAATACTGCTTGTGCATCCAATCCCTTAAACCCCAAAGTTATTCCAGATGATTCCACTATACCTTCCTATATGCGGTATCTACCTGCCGTTCCAAGTAAATTTGTATGTGCCAAACTCTAAACCTTCAAACATTTAGTTTTGTATGCTCGAATAGCTCATGTATCAACCAAGGCTGTCCTTATCTTCCGTGTTAGGCGGGTTATTCTCAAGAGGAGTGGACTCCTCTCCTCACTCACGAGAAAATGGCTGGTCACCGGGATGCCCAGTCCCATGCTTTATGCAAACTAAATCAAAATTAATTGCAAAAAAAACTCCCCCTGGGACCTGATGTATGTTGGAGACACTCGTTGTTTCGAGCAAGTCATGGATTGATGCTTGTTGGTGGAGGGGGAGTATAAACTTCACCATTCTGTTTGGGAACCTCCTATAATGTGTTTAGCATGGAAGATATCGCCATCTCTTAGTTGTTACGTTGACAATGAAAGTATACCGCTCAAAATACAATTTATCTCTATTTCAAAACCGAGCTCTGGCACCTCTACAAATCCCTGCTTCCCTCTGCGAAGGGCCTATACATTTACTTTTATGTTGAGTCATCACCCTCTTATTAAAAAGCACTAGCTGGAGAGCACGGCTGTCATTTGCATTCATCACTATTAATTTATGTCGGGTGTGAGTATGATTGGATCTCTTTTACCATGAATTACAATGTCTAGTCAGTCCTTGATCTTTAAAGGTGCTCTGCATTTATGTTTTGCGGTCTCAGAAAGGGCTAGCGAGATACCATCTTGTTATATCATATTATGATTGTTTTGAGAAAGTATTGTCATCCGAGATTTATTATTATGGCTTGCTAGTTGATTATGTTATTGATATGAGTAATCATGAGACCTGAGAATTATTGCAAATGTGGTTAGTTATAATCTTTGCTGAAAACTTGAATGTTAGCTTGACATATTTACAACAAGAAGAGCAAACAGAGTTTGTAAAAGTTTTTCTTTCTTTCACTTTGTCAACTGAATTGCTTGAGGACAAGCAAGGGTTTAAGCTTGGGGGAGTTGATACGTCCCCGTCGTATCTACTTTTCCAAACAATTTTTCCCTTGTTTTGGACTCTAACTTGTATGATTTTAGTGGAACTAACCCAGACTGATGTTGTTTTCAGCAGAATTGCCATGGTGTTGTTTTATGTGCAGAAAAGAAATATTCTCAGAATGACCTGAAACTCCACGGAACATCTTAGAAAAAATAATAAAAAATCCTCGCCAAAGATGAAGACTAGGGGGCCCACACCCTGTCCACGAGGGTGGGGGCGCCCCCCCCTCTAGGGCGTGCCCCCTACCTCGTGGGCCCCCTGTATGCCCTCCGACGCCAACTCCAACTCTATATATTTGCTTTTAGAGAGAAAAAAATCAGAGAGAAGAAATCATCGCGTCTTATGATACGGAGCCGCCGCCAAGCCCTAAAACCTCTGGGGAGGGCTGATCTGGAGTCCCTTCGGGGCTCCGGAGAGGGGGATTCGTGGCCGTCGTCATCATCAACCATCCTCCATCACCAATTTCATGATGCTCACCGTCGTGCGTGAGTAATTCCATCGTAGGCTTGCTGGACGGTGATGGGTTGGATGAGATTTATCATGTAATCGAGTTAGTTTTGTTAGGGTTTGATCCCTAGTATCCATTATGTTCTGAGATTGATGTTGCTATGACTTTGCTATGCTTAATGCTTGTCACGAGGGCCCGAGTGCCATGATTTCAGATCTCAACCTATTATGTTTTCATGAATATATGTGAGTTCTTGATCCTATCTTGCAAGTCTATAGTCACCTACTATGTGTTATGATCCGGCAACCCCGAAGTGACAATAATCGGGACCACTCCCGGTGATGACCATAGTCTGAGGAGTTCATGTATTCACTATGTGCTAATGCTTTGTTCCGGTTCTCTATTAAAAGGAGGCCTTAATATCCCTTAGTTTCCAATAGGACCCCGCTGCCACGGGAGGGTAGGACAAAAGATGTCATGCAAGTTCTTTTCCATAAGCACGTATGACTATATACGGAATACATGCCTACATTACATTGATGAATTGGAGCTAGTTCTGTGTCACCCTATGTTATGACTGTTACATGATGAACCGGATCCGGCATATACGGAATACCAAAAACATTACTTTTGATGTCTTTACTTTTGTTGCCGCTACCACCACTATCATATTACTTTGCTACTAAACACTTCGCTGTAGTTACTAAGTTTCCAGGTGTGGTTGAATTGACAATTCAGCTGCTAATACTTGAGAATATTCTTTGGCTCCCCTTGTGTCGAATCAATAAATCTGGGTTGAATACTCTACCCTCGAAAGCTGTTGCGATCCCCTATACTTGTGGGTTATCACACCTACCTATGAAGAGAGCAAAATAATGTATAGCGGGAAAGTGAATGCTCCCTATGGTAGCTTGTGTTATATCTCTAGATTCCCCCACAGTTATGCTAGCAAGAAAATCTCTAAATTCAGATTTGCGGGGTTCACTAGCACTACCCCATTGTGGAAGTTTGCAAGCAGTGGTAAAATCCTCTAAGTCCATAGTGTAAGATTTTTCATAGAGATCAAACAGGAAAGTTGGAGAATAACGTGAAGATGAAAATTCAAACCTCCTCACAAAGGTACTAGTGAGATAGCGGTACTGGCGGCACTTTTCTTCCTCGAATCTCACAAGATCGGCGTTACGCAAATATGCATTAAATTCTTCCTTAATTCCCACTCGATCCATAAAGTTTTCCGAGGGCCATTCACAAGGATGCACTGGAGCATCTCTTGGTGGCTCTTCATCAGCATCACGCATTGCAAGCCTGGGTCCTTGCTTCCTTGAGGAACCACCTTGGTACATTTTTCTAAGCATATTTCTTCCTCTGAAATTTTTAGTAACTTCAAAAATAAAAGTAAGCCAAACTCAATAATATTGATAGCAACTACTCATACAAGTGCCTAGAGCCTATATCATGCATCAAAACTACTTGAAACCATATAAATTTGACATGCAAGCTCAAGAACATGGTCACCTAGGCAGCATAAATTTGCAATGAATAAAGCACTAGAACAAAAACTAATTGGACCAATGGAGGAATCACATACCAAGGAACAATCTCCCCAAGCAGTTTTGTGAGAGGTGCTTTGAGCAAGGAGATCGAAAATGGCAGCAAAATGAGCTTGGACTCGGGTTTGAGCTGGATAATCATGTTTGTGGGAGGAAGAAGGAGTGTGTGGGTGTAGGAATAAGTGGAGGAGGGCCACAATGGGCCCACGAGGCAGGGGGCGCGCCCTCCACCCTCGTGGCCAGGTGGTTGATCCCCCTGCTGTGTTCTCAGTTCCAAATATTCTCAAATATTCCAGAAAAAAATCATATTTAAATTTCAGGGCATTTGGAGAACTTCTATTTTCGGGGTATTTTTATATTGCACGGATAATTCAGGTAACATACGGAAACTACTTATTTTTATTTTATTTAATATAAATAACAGAAATTAAAAAGAAGGTACAGAGAGTTGTGCTTTCTAGTTTCATCCATCTCATCCTCATCAAAAGGAATCCACTAACAAGGTTGATCAAATCTTGTTAACGAACTCATTCCGAATAACATGGAACCGAAGATATTTTGAATAACACTATGTTACCTCAACGGAGATATGCACATCCCCAATAATAAGAATATCATATTTCTTCTTGACACTAGGAAGAGGAAATTCAAAACCTCCAAATATAATCGATGGAATTTTTCCAATAGAGTTGATACTATGAACTTGAGGTTGTTTCCTTGGAAAGTGTACCGTATGCTCATTACCATTAACATGAAAAGTGACATTGCCTTTAGTGCAATCAATAACAGCCCCCGCAGTATTCAAAAAGGGTCTTCCAAGAATAATAGACATACTATCGCCTTCGGGAATATCAAGAATAACAAAGTCCGTTAAAATAGTAACGTTTGCAACCACAACAGGCACATCCTCACAAATACCGACAGGTATAGTAGTTGAGTTATAAGCCATTTGCAAAGATACTTCAGTAGGTGTCAACTTATTCAAATTGAGTCTACGATATAAAGAGAGAGGCATAACACTAACACCGGCTCCAAGATCACATAAAGCAGTTTTAACATAATTTCTTTTAATGGAGCATGGTATAGTGGGTACTCCTAGATCTCCAAGTTTCTTTGGTATTCCACCCTTAAAAGTATAATTAGCAAGCATGGTGGAAATTTCAGCTTCCGGTATCTTTCTTTTATTTGTAACAATATCTTTCATGTACTTAGCATAAGGATTCATTTTAAGCATATCAGTTAATCGCATACACAAAAATATAGGTCTAATCATTTCAGCAAAGCGCTCAAAATCCTCATCATCCTTTTTCTTGGATGGTTTGGGAGGAAAAGGCATGGGTTTCTGAACCCGAGGCTCTCTTTCCTTACCGTGAGCAACAAAGTCTTTCTTATCATAACGTTGATTCTTTGATTGTGGGTTATCAAGATCAACATCAGGTTCAATTTCTATATCATTATCATTACTAGGTTGAGCATCATCATGAACATTATCATTAACATTATCACTAGTTTCAGGTTCATTACTAGATTGTGTTTCAGCATCAGAGATAGAAATATCATTTGGATTCTCAGGTGTTTCAGTAACAGGTTTACTAGAAGCATGCAAAGTCCTATCATTTTTCTTTTTCTTCCTATTAGAAGGACTAGGTGCATCTACATTATTTCTCTGAGAATCTTTCTCAATTCTCTTAGGGTGGCCTTCAGGATACAAAGGTTCCTGAGTCATTTTACCACCTCTAGTCATAACTCTAATAGCATTATCATTATTCTTATTATTCAATTCATTGAGCAAATCATTTTGAGCTTTAAGTACTTGTTCTACTTGAGTGGTAACCATAGAAGCATGTTTACTAATAATTTTAAGTTCACCTTTAACATTAGCCATATAATCACCAAAGTGTTCAAGAATATTTGAATTGTATTTCAATTGTCTACCAAAATAAGCATTAAAATCTTCTTGCTTAGCCATAAATTTATCAAACTCATCTAAGCATGGGCTAGCAAACTTAGTAAATGGGATTTCAGCTTTATCATATCTATAGAGAGAATTTACCTTTACTACCTGTGTCGGGTTATCAAGACCATGAGTTTCTTCAATAGGTAATGGATTAAGATCAGATGTTTCTTCAATAGGCGGTAAATTAAGACCACGTATTTCTTCAATAGGAGGTAAATTCTTAACATCTTCAGCTTTAATACCTTTTTCTTTCATAGATTTCTTTGCCTCTTGCATATCTTCAGGACTGAGAAATAGAACACCTCTCTTCTTCGGAGTTGGTTTAGGAATAGGCTCAGGAAGTGTCCAATTATTTTCATTTGTCAACATATCATTCAATATAATTTCAGCTTCATCTGGTGTTCTTTCCCTGAAAATAGAACCAGCACAACTATCCAGGTAATCTCTGGAGGCATCGGTTAGTCCATTATAAAAGATATCAAGTATTTCATTTTTGTTAAGAGGATGATCAGGCAAAGCATTAAGTAATTGGAGAAGCCTCCCCCAAGCTTGTGGGAGACTCTCTTCTTCAATTTGCACAAAATTATATATATCCCTTAAAACAACTTGTTTCTTATGAGCAGGGAAATATTTAGCAGAGAAGTAATAAATCATATCCTGGGGACTACGCACAAAACCAGGATCAAGAGAATTAAACCATATGTTAGCATCACCCTTTAATGAGAACGGAAATATTTTAAGGATATAAAAGTAACGAGTTCTCTCATCATTAGTGAACCGGGTAGCTATATCGTTTAATTTAGTAAGATGTGCCACAACAGTTTCAGATCCATAGCCATGAAAAGGATCAGATTCAACCAAAGTAATTATATCAGGATCAACAAAGAATTCATAATCCTTATCAGTAACACAGATAGGTGAAGTAGTAAAAGCAGGGTCAGGCTTCATCCTAGCATTTAGAGATCGCTTATTCCATTTAGCTAATAACCTCTTAAGTTCGTATATATCTTTGCAAGCTAAAATAGCTAGAGTAGCTTCTTTTTCAAAAACATAACCCTCAGGAATAACAGGTGAGTCTTCATCATCACTTTCATCAATATTATCAGATTCAATATTTTCATTCTCTCTAACCCTAGCAAGTTGTTCATCAAGAAATTCACCAAGTGGCACAGTAGTATCAAGCATAGAAGTAGTTTCATCATAAGTATCTTGCATAGCAGAAGTGGCATCATCAATAACATGCGACATATCAGAACGAATAGCAAAAGCAGGTTTAGGTGTCGCAAGCTTACTCAAAATAGAAGGTGAATCAAGTGCAGAGCTAGATGGCAGTTCCTTACCTCCCCTCGTAGTTGAGGGATAAATCTTGGTTTTTGGATCTCTCAAGTTCTTCACAATGATAAGCAGATATAAATCCCAAGTGACTTAGAGAATAGAGCTATGCTCCCCAGCAATGGCGCCAGAAAATAGTCTTGATAACCCACAAGTATAGGGGATCGCAGCAGTTTTCGAGGGTAGAGTATTCAACCCAAATTTATTAATTCGACACAAGGGGAGCCAAAGAATATTCTCAAGTATTAGCAGCCGAGTTGTCAATTCAACCACACCTGGAAAGTTAATATCTGCAGCAAAGTAATATGATAGTAGCGGTAACGGTAGCAAAAGGTAATAGTGGCAAAAGTAATGTTTTTGGTATTTTGTAATGATGGTAGCAATAGCAACGGAAAAGTAAATAAGCGAAGAACAATATATGGAAAGCTCGTAGGCAATGGATCGGTGATGGAGAATTATGCCGGATGCGGTTCATCATGTAACATTCATAACATAGGGTGACACAGAACTAGCTCCAAAACATCAATGTAATGTAGGCATGTATTCCGAATATAGTCATACGTGCTTATGTAAAAGAACTTGCATGACATCTTTTGTCCTACCCTCCCGTGGCAGCGGGGTCCTAATGGAAACTAAGGGATATTAAGGCCTCCTTTTAATAGAGTACCGAAACAAAGCATTAGCACATAGTGAATACATGAACTCCTCAAACTGTGGTAATCACAGGTAAGTATCCCGATTATTGCCACTTCGGGGTTAACGGATCATAACACATAATAGGTGACTATAGACTTGCAAGATAGGATCAAGAGCTCTCATATATTGATGAAAACATAATAGGTTCAGATCTGAAATCATGGCACTCGGGCCCTAGTGACAAGCATTAAGCATAGCAACGTCATAGCAACATCAATCTCAGAACATAGTGGATACTAGGGATCAAACCCTAACAAACTAACTCGATTACATGATAAATCTCAACCAACCCATCACCATCCAGCAAGCCTATGATGGAATTACTCACGCACGGCGGTGAGCATCATGAAATTGGTGATGGAGGATGGTTGATGATGACGATGGCGACAGATTCCCCTTTCCGGAGCCCCGAACGGACTCCAGATCAGCCATCCCGAGATGTTTTAGGGCTTGGCGGCGGCTCCGTATCATAAAACGCGACGGATTCTTCTCTCTAATTTTTTTCTCCCCGAAAGCAAATATTTAGAGTTGGAGTTGAGGTCAGAGGAGCTCTAGGGGCACGAGGCAGGGGGGCGCGCCCCGCATCCTCGTGGACAGGTGGTGGGCCCCCTGGTCTTCATCTTTTGCAAGGATTATTTCCGAATAGATGTTCTGTGAAGTTTCAGGTCATTCCGAGGAATTTTGTTTCTGCACATTAATAACACCATAGCAATTCTGCTGAAAACAGCGTCAGTTTGGGTTAGTTCCATTCAAATCATGCAAGTTAGAGTCCAAAACAAGGGCAAAAGTGTTTGGAAAAGTAGATACGATGGAGACGTATCAAGGACTCACGAGAAGATATCACAACACAACTCTAGACACAAATTAAAACAATACGAGCTTTATATCACAAGCCAGGGGCCTTGAAGGCTCGAATACAAATGCTCGAAGACACAAGAGTCAGCGGAAGCAAAAATATCTGAGTACAGACATAAGTTAAACAAGTTTTCCTTAAGAAGGCTAGCACAAACTGGGATACAGATTGAAAGAGGCGGAGGCCTCCTGCCTGGGATCCTCCTAAACTACTTCTGGTTGTCGTCAGCGGCCTGCACGTAGTAGTAGGCACCTCCCGAGTAGTAGCAGTCGTCATCGATAGTGGCATCTGACTCTTGGACTCCAACGTCTGGTCGCAACAATCAAAAAATAGAAAGGGGGAAAAGGGGGGAGCAAAGCAACCGTGAGTACTCATCCAAAGTACTCGCAAGCAAGGAGCTACACTACATATGCATTGGTATCAATGAAAGGGGTAGTATATGTGGACTGAACTGCAGAATGCCGGAATAAGAGGGGGATAGCTAGTCCCGTCGAAGACTACGCTTCTGGTCGCCTACATCTTGCAGCATGTAGAAGAGAGTAGATGGTAAGTTCACCAAGTAACATCGCATAGCATAACCCTACCCGGTGATCCTCCCCTCGTCGCCCTGTGAGAGAGCGATCACCGGTTTTATCTGGCACTTGGAAGGGTGTGTTTTATTAAGTATCCGGTTCTAGTTGTCATAAGGTCAAGGTACAACTCCGGGTCGTCCTTTTACCGAGGGACACGGCTATTCGAATAGATAAACTTCGCTGCACGGGTGCACCACATTTCCCAACACGCTCGATCCCCTTTGGCCGGACACACTTTGCTGGGTCATGCCCCGCCTCGAAAGATCAACATGTCGCAACCCCGCCTAGGCACAATAGAGAGGTCAGCACGCCGGTCTAAATCCTATGGCGCAGGGGTCTGGGCCCATCGCCCATTGCACACCTGCACGTTGCGTGGGTGGCCGGAAACAAACCTAGCCTCCCTAATACAAGAGCAGGCATTCTAGTCCAATCTGGCACGCGCCGCTCAGTCGCAGACGTCACGAAGGCTTCGGCTGATACCACGACGTCGAGTGCCCACAAATGTTCCCGTGTAGTTGGTTAGTGCGTATAGGCCAGTGGCCAGACTCAGATCAAATACCAAGATCTCGTTAAGCGTGTTATTTTGAAGTAACCACGGCCGTTGACCAGGGCCAGGCCCACCTCTCTCCTAGGTGGTCTCAACCTGCCCTGTCGCTCCGCCACAAAGTAACAGTCGGGGGCCGTCGGGAACTCAGGCCCTCCACTACCTGGATGGAACCACCTGCCCCTTCAGCCCCCACATCGGAATCACTTGTGGGTATTGTACGAGCCGACCCGACTTTAGTCACCACATGTATCATGTGTAATATGTATAGCATATACCCGTGATCACCTCCCGAGTGATCACAGCCCAATAGTATAGCATGGAAGACGGACAAGAATGTAGGGCCACTGATGATAAACTAGCATCCTATACTAAGCATTTAGAAATGCAGGCAAGGTATCAACAACTGTAGCAACAATGACAGGCTATGCAATAGAATAGGATTAACGGAAAGTAGTAACATGCTACACTACTCTAATGCAAGCAGTAGAGAGAAGAATAGGCGATATCTGGTGATCAAGGGGGGGGGGCTTGCCTGATTGCTCTGGCAAGTTGGGGTCGTCAACAACGTAGTCGATCGGGGCACCAGCAGCGGCGTCAGTTCGTAGTCTACCGGAGAGAAGAGGGGGAAGAAACAATGAATACAATGCAAACAGATGCATATCGATGCATGACATGACAAGTAATGGTGCTGGGTGTGCCCTAATGCAGTAGGAGGTGATACCGACGAAGGGGGAAAACAACCGGGAAAGTATCCCCGGTGTTTCGCGTTTTCGGACAGATGAACCGGAAGGGGAAAGTTGCGTGTTCGGTATGCTAGGGATGTGTGGTGGACGAACGGGCTGCGTATTCGGATTCGTCTCGTCGTTCTGAGCAACTTTCATGTACAAAGTTTTTCCATCCGAGCTACAGTTTATTTTATATTAATTTTAAAAATTCATTTTTAGGATTTATTTAATTATGTTAAATGAACATTATCCAGAATAGTGCTTGCTGACGTTAGCATGACGTCAGCAAAACGTTAACTGGGTCAAACTGACGCGTGGATCCGAGCTGTCATAGACTGATTAATCTAATTAGGGTTTAACTAATCTAATTACTGTTTAAATAAACTAACTAATTAATTAGTTCACTAAACAGAGTTAATTAACTTAATTAATTCACTAATTATTTATTTATTTATTTTTATTATATTTATATTTTTATTTTTTAACATCCTAAGGGCGTGGGCCCCATCGGTCAGTGACACAGGGGGCAACGGGGCGGTTAGCGGGCGCCAGCCCGCCCGATAGGGCACTCGCCCAGGCCAGCCGCGAGGCGGGGCGCAGTGGGGCTCCGGCAGCCACCGCAGCGAGCTGCAGCAGCCGCAGGGAAGGGAAGCAGCGGCGAGCGCGTACGCCGGTATGGTCGCGGGGTGGCGCGGCAGACGGAGGCGGGAGCTGCAGCGGCGGGCGCGCAGGGGAGAGCAGCACAGCGCGCGCGGTGACCGCGGCTAACGGCCGGCGTTCGGGCTATGTGGGGCAATGACAGCGGTGTCAGGAAGAGGGGAAGCAAGGGGAGAGGTCCCAGGGGACAGGGTGCTCACAGGGAGCCGTAGGGATGGCAGCGGGCTCGTGGTGGTGCGATTCCGGCCAAGTCATGGGCGAGGACGCCGGGAGAAGCTGCGGGGCAGAGGCGGCAGTCCACGCGCACGAGCGCGCTCGCCGAGGCTACAGGGAGTAGCCAGACGCGGCCGGGATGGTGAGGCGCCGGCGGGGGGAGAAGGGCTCTGGCGCGACAGTCGCGGGGGGGGGGGGGGGGGGGGGGGGGGGGGGGGGGGGGGGGGGGGGGGGCGGAGGCGCGACGGGGCGCGGGGTTCGGGCGCCTCCGAGCGGCGGCGACGTCAAGCACCTCAATCCAGTTCTGGATCGGGGGGAGGGGAGAACGATGTGGGGGTGAGTGGCTGCGAGTGGGGTGGATCGGGGGTTAGGGTTACAGGTGTCGAGGTTAAGTGGTGGGGGTGTGTCGGCCCGTTTGGGCGGCTGAGGCCAGTTGGGCCACTTGGCCTAGCGAGGGGGGTGTTTTTTTTGTTTGTTCATTTTTCTTTTCTTTTATTTATTATTTATTTAATAGTTTATATTTTTACAAAAAGTAAAACCCACTCCTCAATTAGAGTTGCAAATTCAACTGTTGTCATAAAAAGTTTGGGACAAAAATAATGTACCTCATATTTTTTATTAATTAAAAAGCATGTAAGTTATTGTTTCAGTCACTATTTTATTTATTGTAGGGAATTTAATTACTTTTAAAAATGTAGGTTTCTCCACCATTATTACTTAGGATTTATTTGTCACATTTAGCACATTTTAGTTTTTATGTTTGAAAACTTTTATCGTTTAACTTTATTTTAAATTTGAATTCGAAAGGGACTTGATTCACCGCAAGATTAACAACAGTAACCATGGTGACGTGGCATCATTAACGTGAGATTACTGTAGCCTAATTATCCGGGCGTCACAATTATGAATAAGTATCGAGAGCCTATCATCCACATAATTTGCTCCTTAGTCATGCTTTTAAGTACCATCATCCATATTCAGTTTCATGAAGACTAGAACCACATGGCTTGAACTTAGTAATTGAGAAAATGGCCAATCTCATAATTGTATCCATCCATCTTTGACCACGTCTCAATGGAGCCTCTGCCTCCATGTGTCAAGTAGATGTATGAGGAGTTCATGGTGGAAAACGAAGTTAATACTGACAAGCTGTGTTGACCACAATCATTATGTATCAAAACTTTTCGTGTGCAAAAATGTCTCATTCAATTGATCTTAAATGTGTTTGTGGGCAACCAACGACCAGGGCCAGAGATGCACCAAGAGCACCCCTAGCTTTAGTTTGTTGCTTAAGACTAATATATACCTCTAGATGACTCTTAAGAAAAGAAGCAAATCGTCTAAATTAACGGATCAAACCTGACTACGGGGAATAGCCTGGAGAAATGGATCATTTATGGGTTGCGCTTGTCGGCCACTGTCTTGAATGATGCATTTCACCCCTCTTGTATATAATCACCGATTAAGTGTGTTCTCTCCATGCTTCACCTGTCATTTCAACACCTTTCTCTTACAGTAACCGCTAGCAAAAACAATGCAGGAAAGAAATCATTGATATACAACCATCTTTTTTAGGGTGATTGGGATGCAACAACTTTCTCTTATACACGGTTTACCTGTTTGCAAAAAAATGGAATAAAGGGAAGGAAAGGATAATCAGAGAAAAATGTCGTATGACATTTACCTTGCATGGTATACAAAGAACAAGATCAAGAGGTCATAGATGAGATGACGACGGAAATGGAAACCTATAAAAGTGCCATTTTCTTACACACAATTCAAAATCAAGTGTGTGGCCCATTCAACGTATACAATATTTGAATGTTTTGAGACTATCTTTTGCGAATTCATGTACACACAATTAGAAATCATGCCCGTATATACCTTCTCTTTGCCGAACTATAAATTGTATTTTTTTAAAACTGAACCATAGAACAATTGTTCTACGGTATTTTCATTAATAATAAAATTTATACAGCAAAAATTACAAAAAATATATCATCCAATGCCCTCTCTCGGAAACATGATAGAAATCTATAAGAACCGATCAATCCAACTGCTAATTAGTTCTGCTTGTTTAGCCTTAGAGCGTAGGCAAACCATCTGTAGGCTTTCTTTGAGGTAGAACTTCCATGTGTTGATGTGTGGAGGTGCGTGCCTAAAAACCTTATCATTCCTCACCATCCAGGTACTCCAGTTACCCATAATAACAATATCCAGTGCAAAATCTTTGGGCAGTCTAAGCATGGTCAACTAAACTTCATCATAAGCAGAAATCCCTCTATTCCGAGTAGGCAATAAGTTGTGCCAACAGCTCAAAGAGAAAGGATAGTTCCAAAAGAGGTGAATGAGAGTTTCCTCAGTACCATCAGCACACATAGCACAAGAATAATCTGGAAGAAACATATTCCTGCGCTTAAGCAGATTCCTTGTGCTAACTCTGTCATGGAGTAGGAGCCAGAAGAAGATTTTGTGTCTGAGCCGACAAGAAGTTTTCCAAATCTGCTTGAAAATGTGATGAGCCTCATTCTTATCACAGATGCGTTTGTACATCTTCATCGAGGAGTATTGTTGGCTGGGCCAGGGGTAACACCATTTATCTTGTTCCACCGATTGTGTGAAGCTTTGCATGTGGGTCTGAATGTGGTTGAATTGGTTGAAAGCTTGGAGTGATAATGGCCAATGGAAGAAGTGGCTGAGATCTTGCTGATCAAACACCTCTTTCAGGGTCAGCTTTGTGTTGATCACAAAAGAGAACAGCTCAGGAAATTCTAGCTGTAAAGGTTGGCCAAGCCATTTATCATACCAGAATAGAGTAGTGTATCCATGACCAGGTTTACAGATAGCATGCTGTTTGAATGAGTGCAGAGTTTTCAAGATGTTCTTCCACCAGAAGGAGCCCACCATTCTGTCCCCAGGAAGGGAGTCCTGATAATATGTTTCCCAGATGATTTTGACCCATGGAGTATTATCCTTGTTGAAGAATTTGTGCAGGTATTTCATGAGCAGCACTTGATTGTGAAGTTGAACATCTAGGACTCCCAAACCCCCTTGAGTTTTAGGTTTGCAGACTTGTTCCCAGGAGATCAGAACCATGCCCCTCTCTTCTGTACCATACTTACGCCAGAAGCAATTCATGAGATAAGTGTTGACTTGCTTGATCCCTGTCTTTGGAATCCAGAGAGTGCACATGAAGAAAATGGGCATGCTTGTGAAGACGGACGTAATGAGTGTAAGTTTGTCTCCAGTGGATAGGAGGGTGGAACAGCTAAGCAATCGATTCTCAATTCTCTTCAATAGGGGAAAATAGTCCTCAACTTTAGGTTTGTTGAGACAAAGAGGCAGACCCAGATATTTGTGTGGCAGTGTACCAATGCTGCATCCTAAGAGCTGAGATAGCTCATGCATCTTGTCCAAGGGGGTGTTGATTGCAATGAGTGTTGATTTGGAGTAGCTGACCTTGAGTCCAGTGAAAGAGGCATAATGAAGCAACAGATTCTTAATGTGTTCAAGTTGTTGACTATCTGCATGAGCCACAAGAATGGTATCATCAGCATACTGAATGATAGGGAAATCTAGACATGACTGGTGGGTCAGTGGTGACTGGATCAAGTTGTTAAGCATGGCCTCATTCATCATGGTTTGTAACAAATCAGCTACAATCACAAAAATAAGAGGAGAAAGTGGATCCCCTTGTCTGACACCTTTCTTGCAAAGGAATTGTTTGCCTGGTACCCCATTCAATAAGACAGGAGAAAATCCATTCCCATATATCATCTTGATCCATTGTATCCATCTAGGTCCAAACCCCTTGGCTTGCATAATTTGAAAGATGGTCTCATGGTTCAACATGTCAAAAGCCTTCTCAAAATCCAATTTCAGTAGCACTAGTTCTTTCATACTTTGGAAACACTGATGGATGTATTCATGTGACCAAGCAAGGCAGTCCTGGATGCATCTGTTGTTTAGGAATCCATATTGATTGGTGTGCACCATCCTAAGGATCACTTTTTGGAGTCTGTTAGCCAGAAGCTTGGTGATAATTTTAAGGGTGCAATTGAGAAGAGAGATAGGCCTGAACTCAGCTGGCCATGTAGTAGCATCTATTTTGGGGATCAATGTAATGAAATAATAATTGATGCACTGAATATTGATAGTCCCAGAATGGAAATCATTGATAAGCTGATAGAAGTCAGGGGCCAGAATATCCGAGCAGTGTTTGAGGAATGCTGCATTAAATCCATCAGGACCAGGAGATTTATCAGATGGCATTTGACTAATGACTTTGTCAATTTCTTCCTTGGTGAAAGGTACCTCCAAGTCTGAAAGATCATCAAGTGGGTGTAGGAGAGAATCCAATTGCAATGGGTTTTCAGAGGGTTGACAGGTGCCCAATCTATCTTTAAAGGCTCTTTATAGGATAGCTGCCTTAGCTTGATGATCATAGTGTTCATGTCTTGTTTCATCTTTGAGCATGGCAATACTGTTATTTCTGAACTTGATTGTTGCTTTGGCTTGAAAATATTTAGTATTAGCTTCACCCATCTAAATCTGTCTTATTATAGCTCTTTGTTTCCAATAAATTCTTTGATGTTCCAATAGCATAGTCAAGTGCTTCTTAAGTATCTCCCTGCCATTAGCCTCCTCAATTGACAGAGTTCTATACTCTTCAAAAACATCATAACAGAGGATCAGAAAGTTTGTATCTGCTATAAGTTTCTTAAGATTTGATAGGTGCTTGGACCAATTCTTTAAGCCTTTTCTGAGCCTCTTGAATTTAGCAACAATAATCTTAGCACTATCACTTTCATCCACTGGTTGGGACCAAATAGTATTGACAGCCTCTTTAAATTGTGGATGTTGTAGCCAGAAATTTTCAAATCTAAAGATTTTTTATCTTGGAATGGAGGAGCCAATTTTAATATTGATGGGCACATGATCAGATGTTGTCTTGGCCAAAGGGTATGAGAATGTAGCTGGGTATTTGAGGGTCCATGCTTCTGATGTGAAACACCAATCCAATTTCTCAAGTAGTGGTGCATCTTGCATATTGCTCCAAGTATAGTTTCTCCCTTTCAGTGGGACCTCAATCAGTGCTTGTTGGCTAATCGCTTTATTAAAGCTTAACATATCATCCAAGTTTCCTCCTGCTCTACTTCTGTTTTGAGGGTATCTGATATAGTTAAAGTCTCCCAGGAGAAGCCAGTTAACATCATCTTCCATTGGAAACTGCTTTAACTAGTCAATGAAATGTTGCCTTTCTTGATGGTCGCATGGTCCATACACATTGGTGAGAACCCATTGTTCATTGTTGTGTCTGGATGTGAACTGTAAAGTAATGGCATAATTGTTCCTGTGAATAAGCTGACCCTCAAAAACTTGATCATTCCATGCCACTAAATTTCCACCTGATGCACCAATGGAGGGGAGATATTCAAACTTACTGATTCTCTTTGGGCAAAAGTTTCTTAAATATGCACTGTCAAAACTTTCTCTTTTAGTCTCTTGAATACAAAGGACAGAACATTGAGTTTCTTCAATCTTATTAGCTAAAGTTGTCCATTTTTTATTATCATTGATACCTCTAATAGTCCAATTAAGAATATTCCAATCTCTATTCATGACAACATATGAAAACTGAGCTATACCACAACCGCTGGGTAGGACAGGATAGAATGGAATAGTCATCAGATCTCATGGTAGAGAAGATAAGTAGCATGAGGAATTTGTCCAGATATAGTAAAGCCCAGTCCAATAACTTGACAGCATTGCAGGACTTACAATAAACCAAAAGTGCAGCCAATCTGCCATACCCAAAAGGAACTACCATTGCTGAGACATTACAGTACTTTAATAGGACAGGAGTTTCACTAGCAAGAGAACTAAATGACAGATCTAATGCCATTTCTTGGCCTGCTCCTTGGGGGCCTTGTTTCCTTCCGAGGTGGAACTGGTGCCTTTGCTCTTCTTATTCCTTTTAGATAGGTTCTCTTCAGTGGAGTCCTTCTCACTCACCTTGCAAAAAGAAGTATTCAGACTCTTAACTACTTTGACATTCAGAGTAGGTGGTTTAACCGAAAAGGCCATACAATCTTTGTCAACACAAACTGATTGTTTATATCCCTTAGCAAGTTTCTGTAGTCTACAACTTCTTCTTACTTATGTTTCCACCAGAGGAATCTTGCCCTTTCTTTTTTTGAGATTTTGTGGAGCTGAGGATGATGAGGCAGAAGTACCCTCTTTGTCAGTGCCCCCTGTTGGAGATCCCATGATGTTATCTTTCGAGCCCTGCTGGGTGGAAGTAGCAGAGCAGAGAAGACAATCATGAGTGGGACATTTGATAGGTATAGAGAAAGGTAGGGTATGAGGACAAGTTGAGCTCTGACTGATAATATCCCAAACATTAGAGTGAATAACCTCTTGGCCCATGTAAACTTATCTGTTGACAAGAAATTAACTGCAAGAAAATTTACCCAGTCACTTGGTACCTGGATAATCTCTTTACTGTCCAAAGCAGGAGCAAAATGGGACTCCCAGATTTTAGCCCCTTCCTTGCCCAGAAGCTCTTCTACAGGCAATTGCTTGGAGGTTGCATCTGCACTTAAAGTTAGATCATGGGGCTGTTTGTGACTGGGGCATAAAGTATGGGCCTGATGAAGAAAAGCTGGTATTGGGAAACCTGGTGGAGCAGTTAGGTCAGAGGATCTCCCGTCATTCTCATTGGTAACCTCCTCCACTTGCATGATCTGCATTTGATTAACCTGATTGTCTGGTTCAGCCAATAGATGAGGTTCAGATAGAGCAGTGTTGACAGTATTGACATCGGTATGAGGTTCTGCAACAGGTAGGTTGGATACTCTGCTAAGTGACTGTAATTCTAGGCGCATGGGATCCAATTCTCTGGTATCTTGAAGCACTTCATGCTTGTCCATGATGATCTCAATACTTAGGTCCAAAATAGGCAAGTTTTGAATAGCAGGTGGGAGCAGAACCATGTCTTGTACTGGTGGAGGGTTATTGGCAACCTGGTTGGCAGGAACAGGCCCAATAGGAGGTGGAATTGGGCCTGGCCTAGGAGGCCCAACAACCACATTTAAATCTGGTAACACAGGCATTGGCGCCATAGGTCCATTGGCAGAGGCATCAGTTCCAGCAGAGTTTGCAGATGGACCATCAGATAGGGTAATACTACTGTTTGCATTCTCTCCCTCAACCAAGTTCTCAGCATCAAATGGTTCCATAATATCATTGAGGGCCAGAAATTCTCCCTGGTGCACTTCCTGATCAATGAGGTTTTGTGGCATGGCCTAGTGGCCCCACCCAGGTAGATCAGCCGCAGCTTCTTCTGCCTCTGCATCCTCCACTACCATCATGTCAAGGTTATTAACCACACTATTCAGAGCAAACTAGAGATTGATATTGGCCTCAGGGATATGAATGTCATCATGCTCATGTTGTTGTAAGGGCCAAAGAAAGTGATTGTATTGATTAGGATGAAACACATCTTGGGGAGGGATGGGATGTGGGTTTCCATGAGGAGGGATGGGGTCTTCATCAGGTGGAACAGCCCCAAGGATCTGATGTTGCAGGATTACCATAGGTATAGTGAGAGAACCTGATTGAAATCTGTCCCCTTCCCCAAAGACAATACTGTTAGGGATGTCTGAAAGTTCCTCCATCCTGACATGGACCATAAGATTAGCTCTAGTGCTTCTGACCCTGTCCCACATGAGCAGTTTACCAAATGTATTCATAGCAGTACTAATCTCTTGTATATTCCTTCTGTCAAAAGGATACCCACAAAGCAGAATCCAAACATCTCTATTCAGAACTAGGTTCCTCCAGTTCAGGCCCTGGTTATGCTTTTGGAAAATGATGTGAACATCAGTGAATTGATGTGGGCTATTGGAAACAAGCACATCCCTATCAAATACACTGTTCATCTTGATATATGCTTGGCCGAACGGGCAAGGTTCAATCTCAGAAAACCCCAATCTGCTATCTGTGAGAAAATCTGTAAGTACCTCTCTGATGGTGTTGAAAGCGACTGGCAGGTTGGGCATCGGCACAATCGTGGCAATCAACCATTCTTCATAAGTGGGTTGAGCCGCTCCGGAGAGGATCCTAATCCGTGTGGGCCGACCTTCAACCTGGATACTTTGGTGGTTTGGTGGGATAAAAGGTGTCAGGTCAAAAGGGAATGTGGCCATTGCGGCCAACTCTGGAGCAGTCGGAATGGGATTGAATTGTGTGGTGGATGGGAGAACGACGACGGCTTGGAGTTTTTGGGAGATGGAGATTTGGGAGGACCGGCGATGAGGGCTGGACTCCGGGGAAGTGTCCGGGATGGCATTAACTGGGATACTCCGGTTGGTCGGTTGATTGACAGCCCGAGTAGTCACAATCGCGGGAACTATGGTCTCCTGTCTAGGAAAATGAATCGCCAAGGGAGCCGATGGGCTAGTAGAGTTATTTGGATTGGGCTGGGCCAAGGCGAAACAGTCTTTTTTGATATGGCCCCATTGCTTGCAGGAATGGCATTTAATACGATTAGTGCAATTGGGCCGAGACTGGCCCGTGAGTAAACATCGCACACAAAACGCCAATTGCTCCTGGGTTTGAATGTGAGGAGATCCCTCCCTCCTAGTAGTAACTGCAGCATTGATAGAATTCAAACCAGATGGGTGAGGGGGTGCCGGTGATGACGTCGAATTATGAACACGGAGTGGGGATGATCTGTTCGCAGCCTGGGATTGATCCAAAAGATCATAGGCGATCTAAGAGCTTGTAGATAAGATTTCCTCGGATGCTTATGAAAAACATGGGTCCATTCGCCCTCTTTTTCTTTCAAAAATTGATCCAGCTCCCAGCAAGAGTTAGGCCCGCCATTACCCCAGAGAAGGAAATTGATATGAAGAAGTGATGTGGATATGTTACCTCCTTTGATGATTGAAAACCCAACTTCTTTAGAAGAGACAGAAAATTTGAAGGACCAGTTTTGTAATCGTTGAACCTTGAAGAGAGAAGCACGGCCCCCAAACAAAGCAAGAAGTATGGTACTAACAGAATCCTCTGTCAATCGAAGCTGTGATCTTTTAAATTCTGCAACCAGGAGGAACTCCTCGAGATCTTTACCGGCTTCAAAATTGATTGGGACTCCCCATTTCTTCCATACCACAGACGCAAAATCCTGTCCAACATCGAAATTGAGATCGGCTAAAGCCATGAGGCTAGCAGCTAAGGGCGCGGAGAGATGGATGGTGCGTGGTCACCGGGATCGGGGTGGTCACCGGAGAGATGCGTGGACGCCGGGGCCGGAGTGGCCACCGGCGGGCTAGGAGCGGCGGGAATTTTACTTTATTTGGAACCCAGTACTATAAATTGTAATTGTTGGATGCTCAAATTTAATTTGAGAATATACAACCCCAATCGCTCTGCTACCACTAAAATTTTGCCCTCCAACCAGTCTCATAATATTTCTTTGCAACATGGCCTATCTCAGGTTACTTCTATGGCAATATTCACCTCAAAAGTATTTTTTTAGAGGTTTGAGAAAAGGACATGTCTTGTCTGGAATTCTATCCAACTAATAAACCACCTGGGATATGTGTCATCTATAGCGTTTGAAAGGATATTTCAGCCATGGTCTGTGATACATATGTACATAGAAATAGTGTTTTTGAAGATCAGAGTCACATGGTATGATCTCAGCAGTTGATAGGACATCTCGCTATTGATGGACAAAGCACCTACCACTAAATAAATAATCCATTGTTTGGTTCGTCGCATATATAGGAGGTACAAGAACATCCAAACTACCAAAGAAGCCATCCTAGCTAGTATGGCACCAAAGTTGTATTATCGCAAGATAATATAGCCCTCCCCCTCCCTTGCTCCTCATCCAGTTACATGTGTTCAAGACATCAATTATCTCGTGTGAATAGAAAAACAAGCATGCATGACGTTCTTCTCGGTTCAAAGGAATGCTAGCTTGAGAATAGGAGATGTCAGGAAGAGAACACTTACGATCGAGGTGAGAAGATCGAGTATTCTTGAATGTGATGCCTTGCAGCAACACTACATTGCTCCCGGCTATCTCAACTGTTGGAGGGCCACAGCAGTACCGCCGGCTAGGTGAGTCGCCGCCTTCGAAGCCATGTACTCCTCCGCGTCCGCGCCCATGTGGGATGCGCTCCATCTCAAACTCGAATGTCCCTGCCTAGTTTGCCGGCACGGGTTCTCGCCACCATGACAAGCTGAGCTGCATCGATAACCCACAAAGCTACAACAAGCTGTCTTGGACCCCCGGTGACAGAAATGCACGTCAACATATTTGATTTTTGAATTTAAAAAACCGTAATACACCCACCATGACAAGTACCAATTCACAATTAGTGCGTCCCCGTCGTTTTCCCCACTCCCCATCGTTTTCTCCGAATTCCTCTCTCGCGGCTCGGTGGATGAGATGGCCGCAAGCTTCGATGGAGACCGTGCTCCCCAGCGGCGAGCCCAGTGGCGAAGCCACACTTCACCTGTGTAGTCAATTGACTACACAGATTTTTTGTCAAATACATCATATGATACGTCTGACTACACAATACCCAGTTGACTACACATGATATGACTCCTGGCACTGCCACTGGGCGAGCCGGCGGACGAGGATGCCGAGGCGGGTGAGCTGCGCCAGCTCCGGACCACTACTGCGCAAAAGATTTTGATTAACACGTAGAACACGGTGAAAAGCAATTCTCCCATGCACAGCCATTGATGTGCTTTGAGATTCGGAGCCATGCATATGTACTTTCACCACATGCATGCCAACTATTCCAGCTATGCAGCTTATGCCCCGCCATGCAATACTTTTTCATCTTATTCCCAAATTTATATCTATTTTGTCTTTTGAATAAAAATCCAATTAATAATTTGTTTGCATATTTGTATTTATGGTGACGAAATCTCTAAAACGAGACCACTTTTGAATATATTTCGATTTTTTAATTGAAATTCTGAAACATGGTGAAAAAAGGTGAAACACGATGGAACACTATACAAAACTATGAGTTTTTTGTGAAACTGAATGAAGTATTATTGAATTTTTCGCATGGAATTAATGAATTTGGATGGTGATTTAGTTGTCAAAATAATATTTTCTAAAAATATATTAAATATCGGCCTTGTTATAAATATCTTGTCAGAAAAAACACAATTTTACACACATAGTGTAAATCAAACTTTTATTTCAAAATATATTGGACATCTATTTATCTGAATGAGACTAAACCAGTAGAGAATAATATGTGACCGTATATTACAGAGAGGGAAAACACTATACATGATGTGAAGGTCACATACAACAATAATAAAAAATGATGGGATGCATGCACGGGTCCCGTGCATGTCCCGTGCATGGTAGAAAATCCTCTCGTAGAACTCGGGAACAGTTTCCTCCACCGAAAAAAGAGGATCTCGCTCCCGTGCGACTCCAGCAAGTCGCACCGGGGCATTCCAGCAGCCTAGGCATCCACCACCGGCTCTTGCTCTCCCCTCACCGCCACCGAAGGGTGTCGCCGAGCAATGCCCGGCCGGGGTCAGCGGCGGTGGGGACATATGAAGGTGCAGAGAGGCCGGTTCCAGCTGGCTCGGAGGCAAGTCATGGTGCTAGGTGCAGCGTGGGAAGGAAAGGCATGACGGCTCCATTGTGGTTTCTCACGGGGCTGGTGATGATCCTGGCGCGATGCGGGCAAGCGAGGTCCTGCCGTTTTGGCCAGGGCACCGGCTGGGGGCAGCGTGGAGCTGTGGATGCATGCTCACGTGAGCGCAGCGACCTTGCAGCACTAGTGCAGAACCGGGCAATAGCACTGGTTCGTAAGGCCCTTTAGTCCCGGTTCGGTAACCGGCACTAAAGTGTGGGCACTAAAGGTCCCCCCCCCTTTAGTACCGGTTCAGCATGAACCGGTGCTAAAGGGCAACCACGTGGCACGAGCCAGCTCCGAGGGCAGGGAGCCCTTTAGTACCGGTTGGTGACACCAACCGGTATTAAAAGGTTGGGGGGGTTTGGGTTTATGATTTCTTTTTCATTTAATTTTGTGTTTTCCATTTAATTCTTTTTCGTTTGCTGGTATTTTACGATGCTATATATTGTACACGTTATGCATATATATAAATAGAATTTCTTGTAAAACCGATCATATATATATATATCATTGAATGTCTCACAACCACCATTAATTCACACATATATACACACATGTATATATGTATACAATTAGGTAGCTATATACAATTTCTCCTAATTGGTGCCTTCGGAGCCAGTGACATTAGCCTAATTGGTGCCTTCGAAGCACGATGACAATTGGAAGTGGTTCATGGGGGCGGTAGCGGGGAAAAGTATTCTCCTTTGGGATCTATCACCTGGTCGAGCAAAAATCCCGCTATTTCCTCTTGAATTGCTTCTATGCGGTCATCTGCTAGGAGTTGCTCCCGCACCTCTTTGAACTGTTAAGAAGGAGATCAATATGAATGTGTATTAGTTGTGTGACTAGATATCGATAATGGTGTAAAAATTGTGAATAGTGTTCTGACAAACGTACCCACTCCTGTCTTTGAGATCTGCTCCTTTCGGACGCCATCATGTGAATGTTCTCGTAAACGTAGTATGCACACAGATTATTGCCCGGCGCCTGCTTCAGGGCCTTTACGAGAGTGGAATTTGATCAGATAATAATTAATCAAGCATGATAATTAAAGAGATGGCAGCTAGCTAGTACTACTTAATTACTTACCTTGGGTTGATACCATTTCAGATTTCGTTTCCATTAGCCTGGAGTGACGCTGATGAACTTTGCCCAAGTCCTGCCCGCCGACAAAGAAAATGAATAAATGGGTTATTAAATAGTTGTTATCAGGAAATGACGAACTAATTAAATAGGCCGAGATATATTTAGTAATGATTGAAATTACCTGTTGATTATCCCCTTCACGATGGTGTAGTCACTTGCTTTTTTAAGTAGTGAGTCGAGTATTTTAACTGTTCCTTCATCAACTTTAATGATTAACAAGATCCAGTGAAATCTACATGCACACATGTTTGCATGTCTTAATTAAGCGGGCATATGTAAGCAAAAACATGTAGCTAGCTAGTAGGCAAAAACAGAATTTGTAATACAAGACAGTGTGACTCACTCGAAGTTGTAAGGAAGTAGTATATCTTCATTGGTATTGAGGCACTTGAAGAATTCTAGCATGCTTTCCTCTACACTTTTTTCATAATATGGATCTAATTTCCATGTGTATTCATTCATGGTATTTGGGTCAATGAACCCAATACCATAGCGTCCACCTTTTTCATTTCATAAATCTTTATCCTGCATAATACCACATAAAAGAATATAGTAAGGATAATTACAGGTAATGATTGATCAAAATGATCACTAAATCTAGCTTGAGACTTAAATTACATAAAGAAATCACTTACAGACAATAGCAACTGACGATAGATTTGTCGAGTGCGTCTTGATTATATAACTGAAATAGTTCTGAATACTCAACGGACACAGCTTTCTCATGGTAGTAATGATCCTTCTTGACATTCACCATGAGGGACTCTCGATTGGAAATCTTGGTAATGTCCATGTACCATTGATGCAATTCATACATTCTCGTTGGGAGTTTCTTGACCTCGTCTGGCTCAACCAAAGGTTGGCCCCGGACATATTTCTGTTTTATTTCCTCCTCTCTAATCAGAGACATGGGCTCGATATCGAGGAGTTGTCCAACAGTGATCATGAGCCTTTTAGCCTGCTCAATATGCTCATCGGTTATTACCACATCGCCCAGCCCGGGAACGTTAACGGTTTGCCCACAATAATATTGGGTGTGCGTACTCTCATGTGTTGTTGGCACAACAAGCGGGGGGATTGATTGCACCGCCTGTTCTCCCAGCTGGGAAACGGTTTTACCACTCCTTTTGCCAGCTGATTTTCTCGAGCTCAAGCTCGCCTCTTTCTGTAGACATGCTCGATTTAACTTCC
Organism: Triticum urartu; assembly: GCF_003073215.2. Lineage (NCBI taxonomy): Eukaryota > Viridiplantae > Streptophyta > Magnoliopsida > Poales > Poaceae > Triticum > Triticum urartu. The sequence continues at coordinate 607,299,872 of NC_053028.1, forward strand.
TGAGGTGGCGCTCATAGTCTGTGTCAACAGGCTTGGGAGCTGGTGCTCTAGCCATACGAATGAAGTGGTCAATCTTTTCCTCAGGCACTTTCTCCCTTGGCGGCGGTGGCGGTTTCGGTGCAAAATGGGCTTCCACCTCGGCCTTCGATATGGCTGCGTTTTCCTCCTCGGACTTGTCGTAAGGCCTCTGCGGAAGAGGCGCATGGCTGCTTGGACCATATTGAAATCGTTTGCCTCCGCCTGTACCTCCAGTACTACCTCGACTTGTACGGCTACGCACCATAGCTGAGGCGGCTCTCTTCCGTGATTGCTGAGGCGGCGAAGACGGCTGACGTGGCTGAGTTGGAGGAGGAGGAGTGGCCTGAAGCTGTGCCGGACTTGGAGGAGGAGTGGCCTGATGCTTTGCCAGACTTGGAGGAGGAGGAGTGGCCTGAAGCTGTGCCGGACTTGGAGGAGGAGTGGCCTGACGCGTTGGTGGACTTGGAGGAGCGGGAGTCTGCTCACTCGGTGGCGGACTTCGACGAGGAGTCGGATGACGCAGTGTCGGTGGCCTTCGAAAGATGATGCAATCCTTTCTCCATAGGATGATACGATGGTTGGCCTCTCCCAGTGTGTGCTCCTCGTCACCTACAGGAATGTCATGCTCTAGCCCCGAATATTGGTCCACCACCTCATCAACCAAGACACGAGCTTAGCCCGCTGGAATCGGGTTGCAATGGAAGGTTGCCTCGGGGGGATTTGTAAAAGCAACGGCGTCCGCCACCTTCATGGATATGTTCTTCATTTTGAAGTGTAGCTCGCAGTTAGTGTTCTCCATGATGTCATCCACTGGGTAGCTATCCAGTAATGCGTCGCCCGGGGTGGAACCCACGCTACTTCTCGGCATGGATGGGACGGTGCTATCCAATGCTGGATCATCCGCTAGCTGCTGCAGCTGCTGAGACCCCCTTTGCTGCCTAAGTGAGTCGATCTGCTCCTGCTGCCGCTGGAATTTGACTCCCAAGTCCGCGTGCGCTGATTCTAGGCCTTGAAGGCGTTCATAGTCCAGCTTCCTCTGCTCCTCCTCCATCTTCCTCTTCATCTCCTCCGCAATCTTCTTTCTCGCACGGGTTCTGTAGTCGGCGTTCCAGTCCGAAAACCCCTCATACCACAGAATAGCGCCCTTGCCTTGTGTTCTTCCCGAGTGTTCAGGATTTCCCAGGGCACGCGTAAGCTCGTCGTTCTCTCTGTTGGGCTCGAACACCCCCGATCGAGCCTATTCTATTGCAACAAGTAGCTTATCTTCGGCTCCGTCCAGACATGCCTTCTTCGAAACTTTGCCTGTCTTCGGGTCCAACTCCCCCCCATGCGCATAGAACCAAGTCCTGCACCTGGGGGGCCAGCTCAATGTTTCTGGAGTGACACCTGCATCCTCCATCTCTTTCTCAAACTTATCCCACTTAGGCATTCCTACCGCATAGCCACCTGGCCCCAGCTTATGGAACTTATTCTTTTTTGCGGCATTGGCCTTGTTTATTCTCGACAGTTCCTTAGATAATTCCGATTCCTTGAATTTCACGAAATCGTCCCAATGAGCACTTTGCTTCTCTAGTGTTCCCTTGAATACTGGAGTCTTCTTTCCTCCCTTGACATACTGGTCCCATACACGATTCTTGTGGTTGTTGAATGCAACCGCCATCTTCCTAAGAGCAGCGTCCTTGACTTTCTCCACATCTGCATCTATGAAATGATCTAGTAGGGTGAAATGTTCCATGAGCGTTTCCCAAAGCAGAAGTTTTTGTCTGTCATCGACAAAAGTAAGATCTGGACGTGGCTTTGCTGGCTCTCTCCATTCTTGAAGGGAGATCGGGAGTTGGTCCTTCACAAGAACTCCGCACTGACGAATGAACTTGTCCGCAATCTTCTTAGGTGCTAATGGTTCGCCATTAGGTTTGATGGCCTCGATATTGTACTTTACGCCCTCCTTCAACTTTTTGTTCGGGCCTCGTACTATCCTGCTGCCTGAAGATTTGCCCGATCCGGATGGCTGAAAGAAGAAAGATCGATTCGTTAATATATATCTTGAAGTCATTTAAAACATGTGATGATCACCAGATGCCTGCTTATATAAATATACCTCGCCGGTCTTTGTTGTTTCAAGATCAACATTCTCTTCGTCATGTTCATAGTTCATGACTTCATCAATTCGGTCGTCGCGATCGAATATCATATCCCCTCCCCGGTGTTGTTTAGATATTCGGAGCCGTCATAATCTTCTTCATTCTGATCATCATCTAGCTCGCGAGGATTGCGTATGATATTAAACAGGGCCTCTTCTCCCTCTCTGCCGGTATTGTCCGCCATAGGTTTTATTTAACTAATCCAAAAGAAATATATTCAAATTACAATGCATGGATGCAATCAATTAATAAGGAAAAACTAAATCAATCATAGTACATAATAAGCATTATCGAATATAATATCGAATAAGTCGTCTCGAATAATAGATATAATCTCGAATACATCGTCTCCAATAATATATATAATCTCGAATAAATCATCTCGAATATTATATATCGAATACATCACTAGCTAGCTAGCTAGCTAATAAAGATCGAATACTAGAGAGTAATCTAGGCGGTGGACAACCAAAGTGAAGGAACCATCACTGGATCATAACTCGGGTGATCTCCCCAAAGAACCTGCCAGGTATTGGAGAACCTGACGTCCATAGCAGCCATGTAGCGATGGACGTGCTGGTCCTCCTCCCTGACACTGCGACGTACCACCTCCGGCGGGGCCGGCTCCCTCTGCACCGAAAGTGGCCCACGCGAACGCCACCAAAGGAGATGGGGGTCGACGACGGGACCCGGGGCCGGGTTCCTCACCAAGCGTCGCACCCCTGAAGGTAGCACCTCCCAGTGCCAGCCCGACGGAGCCCAGTCCCGGACATGGGTCCTCTGAAGCAGGACATCGTCGTGAACGGGTCGACGGCGAGGATGCGGGCCGGACATCGTCAACAACAAATACTATATGCAAATGTAACACTAATTATGCTATCATTGCATATGTCAAAATTCTATATGCTATTTCATACTAATTAAGCATCTAACACTAAAAGCAGAAAAAACAACTTCTATACATCCATTAAAAAACAGAAAAACAACATTATATAAAAAAATCCATACTAATTAAACACTAATTATATCCATCTAACATGCATTCATACATATATACTAGTGAAAAAATAATAATCTAAAAAATCTAAACTAATTAAACATACAAAATACGTATATACTAATTAACTTAAGGAAATGTGTGTGTGTGTGTGTGTTCATCATGCTTGTGTGTGTATGGGCTCGGGGAGGGGCGGCGCCCATGGTGGCTGCCAGGGGCGAGGGAGAGGGGTTAGAGGGGGAGAGCTCACAGCGGGGCGACGGCGACGGCGAGGCGACGGCCGGGGGCGGCGACGAGCCGGGGCGTGACGGGGGCGACGACGCGGGGACGGCGCGACAGGGCCGGGCCCGGGGCGGCGACGGGGACGGGGACGGGGGCGGCGACGGGGATGAGGGCGGCGACAGGGATGGGGGCGGCGACGGCAACGGCGCGCGACGGGGGCAGCGCGGGACGGGAGCGGCGGCGGGGATGGGGGCGGCGACGGCGTCGATCGATCGGGGCGGGCGGTGCTTCAATGGGGAAATAGAGGAAGAAACAGAGGGAGAATGAAATTTTTCGAAGTGATGTATATATAGAAGGCACCTTTAGTACCGGTTGGAGCCACCAACCGGTACTAAAGGCCTGTTTTGGCCAGGCCAAGCGGCGGGAAGGGCAGGCCTTTAGTACCGGTTGGTGGCTCCAACCGGTACTAAAGACCCCCCCCTTTAGTACCGGTTGATGCCACGACCCGATACTAAAGGGGGTGCGCTGCCAGGCGAGGGGCGCAGAAGTTTAGTCCCACCTCGCTAGCCGAAGGGCGCTCGCACCTGCTTATAAGCCCCGCCGCTGCTGCTGTCTCGAGCTCCTCTCTAAAGCAGGCCTTCTGCGCCTACCTCTGCTACTCTGCCCTGTGGGGCCTATTGGGCTTGTGGGCCTGCATCGTGGCCCAACAACAGGTTGGGTTTCTAGTCATATGCAGGCCGCTGTGGCCCGGTAGGTGGGCTTTTTTTCATTTAGTTTTTTCTTTTCTGCTTTATTTATTTTGTTTTATTTATTTTTAGTTGTTTTTTTGCTGTATTTAGAGTTTCTTTGTGAATATTTTTGATAGTTTTTAGAAACTTTCAGTTAGTGCCGGTAGTTTTTAAATTTGAATAGTTTAAATTTTGAATTATTTGAAATTTGTATGAATCACTAGTTTGTGAATAACTTAACTTCAAAAATACATTTTTCAGTGATTCTTTTTTATTATGTTTAATATTAGTGTGTTTTATCATTATATTCAATTTAGTAATGCTTAGGTTATTTAAAAAATGAAATGCCTTTTTAACTGAAAAAATCAGTAAAGGCATGAAAGAATTTGTTTGCACATAAAATTTCTTCACGTTTCAAATGCCAAAACACATAACTACCCTAACTATTACAGAGATTCCCTCCTGGGTGTGAAGCACAAAAGAAAGTGATGATAGTGAAGCCGATCACATCCCAGATCTTTGGGTGTGAAACTTTTTCTTCGCGTTTGTCCCTTTGCGTCGTAACCATGGAAAATCTTCATCATTTAACAGGATGCTCAGGTCAATATTCACTGTGAATGGAGCAATTTCATCCCACTTTTCATAATCTCCTGACATGTCTGTCTTGTCATCCACTCCCACGATGTTTCTCTTCCCAGAAAGAACTATGTGCCGCTTTGGCTCATCGTACGATGCATTCGCTTCCTTATCTTTTCTTTTTCTTGGCTTGGTAGACATGTCCTTCACATAGAAAATCTGTGCCACATCATTGGCTAGGACGAATGGTTCGTCTGCATAGGCAAGATTGTTGAGATCCACTGTTGTCATTCCGTACTGCGGGTCTTCCGTTACCCCGCCTCGTGTTATATTGACCCATTTGCACCGAAACAAAGGGACCTTCAAACCACGTCGATAGTCAAGTTCCCATATGTCATGTATATAACCATAATATGTTTCCTTTCCCGTCTTGGTTTCTGCATCAAAGCAGACATCACTGTTTTGGTTGGTGCTCTTCTTATCTTGGGCGATCGTGTAAAATGTATTAACATTTATCTCGTACCCTTTGAAAGTCATTATATTTGAAGATGGTAACTGGGACAGCAAGTACAAGTCATCTTCAATAGAGGCGTCATGCATGGTACGTGTCTGCAACCAGCTGGCGAAACTCCTGGTTTGTTCACGTGTAATCCATTCATCAGACCGCTCCGGGTGTTTGGAGCGTAGCAAATTCTTGTGTTCATCCATATACGGAGCCACCAAGGCGGAATTCTGTATAACTGTGTAGTGTGCTTCAGTGAGAGAATGTCCGTCCATACATATTATTTGTTTCCCTCCTAGCGTGCCGTTTCCATCCAGTCTGCCCTTATGCCGCGATTCAGGAAGACCAATCGGCTTAAGGTCAGGAATAAAGTCAATACAAAACTCAATGACGTCCTCATTTTCATGGCCCTTGGAGATGCTTCCCTCTGGCCTAGCACGGTTATGAACATATTTCTTTAAGACTCTCATGAACCTCTCAAAGGGGAACATATTGTGTAGAAATACAGGACCCAAAACGTTAATTTCTTCGCATAGGTGAACTAGGATGTGCGTCCTGATGTTGAAGAAGGATGGTGGGAACACCAACTCGAAACTGACAAGACATTGCACCAAATCATTCTGTAACCTTGGTATCATTTCTGGATCGATTACCTTCTGAGAGATTGCATTGAGGAATGCACATAGCTTCACAATGGCTAATCGAACGTTTTCCGGTAGAAGCCCCCTCAATGCAACCGGAAGCAATTGCGTCATAATCACGTGGCAGTCATGAGACTTTAGGTTCTGGAACTTTTTCTCTGCCATGTTTATTATTCCCTTTATATTCGACGAGAAGCCAGACGGTCTCTTAATACTGAGCAGGCATTCAAAGAAGATTTCCTTCTCTTCTTTGGTAAGAGCGTAGCTTGCATGACCCTGATGTATGCCGTCTTTTCCGTGCATACCTTGCTGGTCCTCCCGTGCCTCAGGTGTATCTTTTGTCTTCCCATACACACCCAAGAAGCCAAGCAGGATCACACAAAGATTCTTCATCACGTGCATCACGTCGATTGCGGAGCGGACCTCTAGGTCTTTCCAATAGGGCAGGTCCCAAAATATAGATTTCTTCTTCCACATGGGTGCGCGTCCGTCAGTGTCATTCGGAACAGGTTGTCCACCAGGACCCTTTCCAAAGACCATCTTTAAATCCTTGGCCATATCATGTACATCAGCACCAGTACGGTGGCGAGGCTTCATCCGGTGATCTGCCTCACCTTTGAAATGCTTGCCTTTCTTTCTTACGGGATGCCTGCTAGGAAGAAATCGACGATGCCCAGGTACACATGCTTCTTACAATTAGCCAAATATATACTGTCGGTATCGTCCAAACAGTGTGTGCATGCACGGTATCCCTTGTTTGTCTGTCCTGAAAGGTTACTGAGAGCAGGCCAATCATTGATGGTCATGAACAGCAACACCTTTAGGTCAAATTCTTCTCCCATGTGCTCATCCCATGCACGTACACCTGTTCCATTCCACAGTTGTAAGAGTTCTTCAACTAATGGCCTTAGGTACACATCAATGTCGTTGCCGGGTTGCTTAGGGCCTTGGATGAGCACTAGCATCATAATGAACTTCCGCTTCATGCACAACCAAGGAGGAAGGTTATACAAATATAGAGTCATAGGCTAGGTGCTATGGTTGCTGCTCTGCTCCCCAAAAGGATTAATGCCATCTGCGCTTAGACCAAACCATACGTTCCTTGCGTCATATGCAAACTCCTTCCCGTACTTTCTTTCAATTTTTCTCCACTGCGACCCGTCAGCGGGTACTCTCAACTTTCCGTCTTTCTTACAGTATTCTCTGTGCCATCGCATCGCCTTGGTATGCTCTTTGTTTTGGAACAAATGTTTCAACCGTGGTATTATAGGAGCATACCACATCACCTTGGCAGGAATCTTCTTCCTGGGGCGCTCGCCCTCGACATCACCAGGGTCATCGCGGCTGATCTTATAGCGCAATGCACCGCATACCTGACAAGCGTTCAAATCCTCGTACTCACCGCGGTAGAGGATGCAATCATTAGGGCATGCATGTATCTTTTGCACCTCTAACCCTAGAAGGCAGACAGCCTTCTTTGCTTCGTACGTACTCTTGGGCAATTCGTTGTCCTTTGGAAGCATATTCTTTATCATTACCAGCAACTTTCGAAATCCCTTGTCAGATACACCATTCTCTGCCTTCCATTGTAGCAATTCCAGTGTGGTGCCCAGCTTTTTCTTGTCACCTACGCAATTCGGGTACAACAATTTTTTGTGATCCTCTAACATGCGCTGCAACTTCTTCTTCTCCAAATCACTTGCGCAGTTTCTCTTTGCATCAGCAATGGCCTGACCTAGATCATCAACGGGCTCATCCGATGCCTCTTCTTCAGCTTCTTCCCGCATTGCCGGCTCAGCTTCTTCCCGCATTACCGGCTCAACTTCTTCCCTCATTGTTGTATCATCGTATTCAGGAAACCCATGGCCAGGATAACTATCTTCGTCCTCTTCTTCTTCATTGTCTTCCATCATAACCCCTCTTTCTCCATGCTTGGTCCAAACATTATAGTGGGGCATGAAACTAGACTCAAACAGGTGGACGTGAATGGTTCTTGACGTAGAGTAATTGTGACCATTCTTACAGCCAGCACATGGACAAGGCATAAAACCATCCGCCCGCTTGTTTGCCTCAGCCGCAAGCAGAAAAGTATGCACGCCATTAATGAACTCGGGAGAGCATCGGTCATCGTACATCCATTGCCGGCTCATCTTCAATACACAGTACCGAAAACACCAAATTAATACAATACATAAAGTTCATACAACACTTAAATGCAACAAACAAATAACTCTCTAGCTAAAGAATTTAAATGCAACAACAAATGCGATCAAGATCGCAACTAAGGTAACAATTGATCCAATAGCATAATGATACCAAGCCTCACTATGAATGGCATATTTTCTAATCTTTCTAATCTTCAAGCGCACTTTCTCCATCTTAATCTTGTGATCATCGACGACATCGGCAATATGCAACTCCAATTCCATCTTCTCCCCCTCAATTCTTTTCAATTTTTCTTTCAAATCCTCGTTTTCTTTTTCAACTAAATTTAACCTCTCGACAATAGGGTCGGTTGGAATTTCCGGTTCAACTACCTCCTACATACAAATATCTATGTCAGCTTGATGGGCATAATTTGTCATAAACACGAAATGCAACAAATAGTTTTAAAAGAGAATATACCACATCCGAATCATAACAAGGGCGAGGGCTGACGGGGACGGATATCAAAACCATGGCACTATGTATAACAAACAATGTACGGGTAAGATCATTATACGAGTAACTATATATCCAAATCACACAAACATCAATTTTTTATATAAAATTTCATGAACAAGAGGCTCACCACAAGGTGGTGCCGGCGACGGGACGGTGCGGGCGATCGACGGTGGTTACGACGGAGATTTAGAAGGCACTAAGTAAACCACACCTACATATGCAAACTAAGTGTTATTTTGACCTCAATTTGCATATAAATCAAATACTACCACATATAATTCCTCCCAAATTACTAAAACCCATAATTAATCACTATATAAACCAATGCAAGAGTTAATCTAGCAATGAGAGATGAAAGGACAAAGTTGCTAACCTTTGTGATCATTTGAATGGATGGGGGCCTGCAAATCTTGACAAATTTGGGGCAAATTTTGTGATGAACTCGAGAGGAAGAAGGGAATAACAGAGGAGAGGGAGAGGGTAAAGGGGGAAGAACAGAGTGCTGGTGGACAAAGGGTTTATATAGGACGACCTTTAGTACCGGTTCGTGGCACGAACCGGTAGTAAAGGTGCTGGAGGGGCCCCACTCTGACAACATCTTGCCACCACTCTCATTAGTACCGGTTCATGGCACGAACCGGTGCTAAAGGTTCGCCACGAACCGGTACTAAAGAGCTCCTCCCACCTAGCCGTTGGAACCGGCACTAATGGACACATTAGTGCCGGTTCTGTTACAAACCGGGACTATGTGTCGCACATTTGACCCTTTTTCTACTAGTGCAGGGGCCGGTTAGGCCACTGATGCTCGGTGTTGCAGGCTCTAGCCATGGGGGGCCAGTGAGGTTGCCGAGCGAGCGGGTGACCACCGTGTGCAGGCATGACTCCTGCCAGAGCCGATCGGACTTGGCGCCGGGGCCCTGGTGTGTGGCGGGCTCTCTGCCGGGTGTGGACCGCGGTGGCAAGGTGATGGCTTTTCCTGCGTGCGGTGGTCGGCCGACGGTGCTACGGTCCACGACGTGGTGCTAGTGATCCAGATTCGATTGGCTGGATGATGGTGACTGCAAACTATTCTACTGTGATTTCCTACGGCTCCACGATGGCGATGGTCATCGGAAGGTCTCCGCGAGGGTTCATCTCCCTTGATCTCTGGTGGTTGACTTCGGTGGTGAGACACAAATTATGACGAAGACTTGACGCAGAGAGATGGTTGTGCAATGGTGGCAATCGCGTCGCATGTAACTATTGGGATAGCGGAAAAATGGTGGCGACAACTTCAATGGTGGTGCTACTCGAGCACCCGGTCTCGAGCTCCGGGACGAAAGCCTAAGTCAGACGCGAGTGGTTATACCTCGCATTGGCGATGTTTTTCTTACATCGTTACCTTGTTAAAAGCATTGTTCGAATATGCTCGGACCGATTCTTCAGGGCGAAATCCTAGATCCCAGCTGTATGGTTGGATCCGATGACAACGACGCTTGAGTGTCGCTTTTTTCTTAAAAGTGTTGTTGTTCAAGAACCTAGTCGTCGTCCACGTGGTGTTATGAGATGATTAGTACGGATATAATTATTACTGTAGTTTGCCGATCGTAGACCCGATCACTTTAGGGTTTTTATTTTCTTGCCTAATTGCCAGCGTGTTTTAGCGTGTGTGTGAGTTGGTGTTGGCTATGTACACCCTAGATATACAGAAGCTGGGTGTGCGTTCATGGTGTTATGTATCTTTTTGATGCTTCATTTTAAATTAATAAAATCTACACTTAGTCAGAAAAAAGTGCTGCAGGGGAGGCTGCATCGCATGCAGTGTGGCGTTGACAGAGGCATTGCCGGCCGCCTTCTGGACGGCGACAAGATGTCCTTTCTCGCATTCCCCGCCTTCCGCTGCGAGCTGGAGCGCCGTCAGGCTAGTGCATTGCCAGCCCCGTCCCAGTTCCTGCTGATGCCGTCGACATCGCCCTCTTCCCACCCCTTGCCACCGCGCCAAGGCAGGCTATTGGTGACAGGTGCTCCGGATTGAGATTCTCCGGTCTGTTTTGCATTAGAGGCGTAAAGCTTCTACAGAATGCCTGCTAGCTACAGCTAGTGACATGCGCTCACTAGCTGCAGCTAGGGCTGGACCAAAAGCTCGTAGCTCGCGAGCTTAATGAGCGCTCGAAAGTTCGGCTCGTTAAGCTTGTAACTCGCTTCTTAATGAACAGAGCCAATCATTGATTTTAGCTCGTTAAGCTTAACGAGCTTAACGAGCAAGCTAACGAGTTTCACGAGTAGCTCGTTAAGCTCGTTGTTAACAACACAATACATATTTTCATCTTACATGCATGACAGACTTTTTGTAGCACCTCAGCCCATTTATTTAATTTAATCGACATATGAGGCAACAAACTACTTCATTTCTTTTTGTAGTCACCATATTTCATCTTGAAAACCATACCTACACATTCATCATGTATATCATAACACATTATAATGTATTAACGAGCGCTCGCGAGCGCTCATGAGCTTAACGAGCTTCAAACGAGCCGAGCCGAGCAGGGTTTTCTGCTCGTTAATCTTAACGAGCTTAACGAGCCGAGCCTTAACGAGCGCGAGCTTAACGAGTACGAGCTTAACGAGCCGATCTACTCGTTAGTCCATCCCTAGCTGCAGCTAGTGACATCTCATCTTTCTGAAAACTAACAGGAGTGGTCTTACTGAAAAGTGAAAACTAGATGGTGGATTACTTAAAAATAACTATCCTGCTATCTAAAGTCCAAATGCACTTAAAAATACTACTAGAACACTTGATCCCCTTATTCACTAGCAGCCACTGCAAACCTGCTATTTCTTCAGTACTAACATAATAGCAGCTCTCCCTTGCACAAACGTTTAGAAGTATTCTTGGAGCGAACACTTGAATAGCTTGTTCTCTCTATATCAGCAAGCGTAATTGTTGAGTTTTATTCGTGTGTAGCATGGTGAACGCTTTCTTGCTTCAATCTTCTGTTTGATGGAACGTGTGCAAGCCCTGTTAATTCAGAAGTTTCCAAGCTTTCAACTTTGAGTGTTACTGAAATATTGGTGTTACTGGAAACTCAATGGTAATAACCCCAAGTCCAAATTACGAAATGATAGTAGGCGTGAGGACTCCATGGTCGTCGTCAAGTTTCTCTGCAACCATCGCCGCCTCCTTCACAATTTCATTCTCCCTTATCTGAGCAAGGGATGAAGCACCGGTGATGCTTGGTGGAGATCACGACCGCACGACATCTTGGCTATCTTCATGCAAGTCCTAGTCCTTGATGTACTGTTGAACGAAGCAATTGATGATTAGGCTGGGGTTGAGATGCAACAGAGGTGCAGACACTCCCAGAACGTTGTTGTATACTCCGCCACGTCTCCGATCTTCGTCAGCTCGAGAAGTGGGCACATGTGCACGTGATACTCCCTTATGGACATCCGTCGAACAGGTAGTAGGCGGGGAGTGGAGTGGTGATTTTTGTTGTCTGGATTTCGTTGGTTCTGATTACCAAATTGTCACAACCTTGTCATGGGATGGATCGAGATCACACAAATTAGCTCAGTGCCTTTGTAGTTTTGGAGTAATTGGGAGGAATTTGGGTGAGGATCCAGAGAAGGAGAAGGGGAACAAGAGAACAGGAGGTGAGAAAGATTCAGAGTTCATTCATGTACAACCCGAGTCCGTTTGGGGTCAGGACCATGATACATGTACTCCTCCTACCAGCCCCACACAAGGATACCCCTTGTCCCATCTTGTAGCCGAGGCACATGTTAGAGACGGCATACTGACAACCCATATAGGGGGTGTTACACTTAGAAAATCGATGAGGGAGCCCAAAGATGTAGAACGTTGCAAGCTAGGTCGAGCAGTGGTGGTTCCTTTCCTGGTGCCTACTATTCCCTCTTACACATGATATATGTTTTTTTTCTGTTTTCTTTTCATCCTTTCGATAGTATTTTGGACTGCCGCCTATTTCTTGTACGGAAACTCCAAACTATATGGTATTGTCAATGTGTGGGTAAAGGATATCATGCAGCTGGATGGTTTCCTCGGCCGTGGATGGAGTAGTGTATATATATTGCACAACCAAAGTTGTTGGGGTATTCACTTACATTTACATTGTATGCAACTTTCTGGATACAAAATCGTGCACGGACGATTTTTCTGCATGTGTGTGTACCCATTGCATGAGAGAGGCCGGTGTATCACAACAATCATAGCCGTAGGGGTTATTTATCATCGAGTGGTAATTTTATGGGTGCATCAGCCAAAGTCTTTGATGGAGGAGGTGTACCACTGACTAGTACAAAAAGTAGGATGGGGAGAAACTTAAGTGTGCCCACAGGCAAGTTAAGGGCCTCTTCGATTCGCGGGATTTTGAAAACGCAGGAATAGGATAAGTATAGGATTGGAATGTCATGCCAACTTGAATCCTATAAGATTAGCAAGGAGTGTTTGATTTCACGGGAAAAGCAAAAGAATTGTAAAAAGAGGTTGGAGTGGATGTTAGATTTCCTATGAAATATAGTACAAAAGATTCCATTGAAAAAATTTCTATGGGATTCAATCCTATGAATCAAAGGACAAACGTAGGGAAAATTCCAAAAGATTCCAATCCTCAAAATCCTATAGAATTCCTTTCAATCAAAGGAGCCCTAAGAAGTGCAGATGAGGGTGTTGAAACAAAAAGGTGATCAGATGATGTGGGTTGTATCCATCTTTTTGTGTTACTCCGTCTGCCAAAAATGAGAGACTCATTTTGATATGTTTTTCATACAAGATTCTGCCAGTTCAAAAAAAATTATAAGATTCTGCCCATATATTTTAGTTGATTCTGACCAATAATTACTTGTTTATTTTCCTGTTTATGTCATAAGAAAATTTCATGTTTAAAAACATCTTATATTAAGTTATACAGGGAGTAGTTTTTGATGCAAATCTAATGGTCAAAAATTATGTCAAATACATTTACTACTAGTAAGTAATCAATGGTAAAAAAAAGTTATCTTGAGAAATTGAACTACGTCTTTGATAATGCATATGGAATGGAAAACTAACATGATCATGCATTTAGAATAGAAAACTAAAATGATACATGTAGATCGTCTTAACGGAGTGTTAGCAACTTCGACTTCCAGTTTATTTACTTTACTAGTGGAGTACTATAAAAGCCCCATGGCATGTGATTTGCTTGGCTTGATGAAAGCAAACTATTCATTTTTCTGTTAACTCGTCCACAACACGGGTTTGAACTTTACGTTTTCTCCTCAGGCAAAGGCCACCAACCAAAAACATGTCCTTCGGCCTGCCTGGTCAGGCAAACAAATCGTATGAATTTCAGGCTACATTCAGGCACCACTTCTTGTAAGGCACAGAGCACCAATATTTATTTGTTGGCTACTGACGAGCTAGTGGCAGTACAATTAATATACTAAAAGATAGTCCTGCAAATGCATGCAGAGATTATCAGCAACTCTCTGCACTACCAAGTGACCATCGTTGTAATGGTACGTTCACCTCCCCGAACCCCTCGAGCGTCAGGGCTTCAGCTTGATGCACACTGGATGGTTGGGTGGCATGCTAGGTGTAGGCAAGCCGACGCTCTCACTGTGTAGCATAAGAAGCACATCCGGCATGGTAGGCCTGTGCCTCGGATAGTCTTGAATGCACAGTAGCGCCACGTGAACGCATCTGGTGATCTGAGCCGCTTCTTGGTCATTACATGATGATGATGATACATCAACAAGCTCGTGGGACTTCCCTGCTTCCCACAGCACCCAGGCCTGAAAGAAATCTCATCATTATTCATGTGGAAAGTAGAATCCGATATGACACATGGGAGCTCAGACACAACTTTCTCAATCTGATATGAGGATGACAGGTGGTGCCCATACATAAATTTCTTGCCACAAACTTATTGGTTCTAATTCAATATCCCATGGTGGAATTAATATAACTTGAATCTCTATGGAGTCATTGATTTTACACCTTGGCTCCAACATTTTCTTTCTTTACCAATTTTAGTGACACAGGTTTCCAAATCCCAAGCATAAAAGAGAGTCCTAACCAGCAACAAGAATGATTTTACTACAAATGTAAGACGAGATATAATTCTACTTCCTCCGTTCGGAATTACTTGTCTCGGAAATGGATGTGTCTAGAACTAAAATACATCTATTTCTGCGACAAGTAATTCCGAACGGAAGGAGTACTATTTTAGCAAAGGATAAAAGTTTGTACTCACACGCATCGGAAGATGCATCATTTTTCCATTGGGTAATATACAATGACATTTCTTTCGACTTATGATCTCAAGAATCATGATGCCAAAGTTGTACACATCAGACTTCACTGAGAATTTCCCAGACCTGATATATTCAGGATCCATATAACCACTGCAAGATTAAAACGGAATTGACATATTAGCAGAGATAAATAAAGTGAACAAAGGAGCTTCATATCATAGAAGGTTAGTTTATTTGGTTAACTCTTACCTTGTGCCTTTAATAGTGTTCGAAGTCCCTTCAGTCCTGCTAGAAGGTAATATCCTAGCCATCCCAAAATCAGAAATCTTAGGGTTCATTTCATAATCTAACAATATATCATTGGCTTTCAAATCCATGTGGACAACACATTGGTGAGACGATAGGTCATGCAGGTAAACAAGACCCTGAGCTATCCCTTCAATTATATGGAGGCGCTTAGACCAATTAAGTGATTCTCCCGTGCTTGTATCTGAAAAAGGAATGATCAAACAGAATGACACTTCCATAATGGTAACAGAAATTTTCTTTCAAAGCTCAACAGAAGATTTAAAATTGAAGTCTCAGTAAATACAGTCGTAGAGAAAAGAGGCCAAGCTCTTTGTTTGGCATGTATTCGTAAACAAGAATCATCTCTTCCTGCTGAATCTGAAATCCCAGAAAGTCCTTTTCTCCTTGAATGCAAAACCCAAGTAGCCTTATAACATTCCTATGTTGAAGATTTGCAATTGTTTCGATCTCAGCAGTAAATTCTGCTGAACCTTGAGTTGATGATGCTGCAAATCTTTTGACCGCAATCTCAACCCCGCTAGGCAGTTTTCCCTGAAACCTCAATATCAAGTTCAAAGAACAGAATCAACTTTTTTGGGGTGGATGCAGAAAGATAAATGTATCTAAGCCGTCTTTTCACTAAGCATAGCAGATCTGAGGACCCTTCTTTTAAGGGATCTCAAGACTCATATAATTGCAGAATAAGAAACCGAAACTGAATATAGTCTTAGTAGTCAGTACATAATCTATTAGAAATCTACATAGGAAACCAAAACTTAACCTAATCTTAGTACATAATCAAATATAATTTATCCAGATTTAGGATCGCGATAAAATACTCACTGTGGAATGAAAGGCATGTTCAATTTTATATGATTTCCTTGCATCATTTTGTTGAGGATAGTAGCTTAATAGTACGAGTGTTATACTTGAACTGGCTACAAAAGAAGTAGCTGTAGAATAATTAAGGCTATTTCATAAATACCTTGTAAACGTAGCCAAAAGCACCGCGTCCAACCATGTTATCTAATTTGAAATTTTCCGTAAACTTTTCAACCTGAGAAAGATTAAATAATAATAATATTGGATGTCTTGCAGCACAGAATAGTTTTACAAGTATGTCCTTGCCCACAGCAAGCCGTTTAACCTTGCTTTTTTGTGATCCATAGAAAATATTGCTTCCTGTCATTAATTATGGATTACAGTACATATTAGATAGTATTTAAAAGAAAATACATGCGTATTATTAGTTTGTAAATAAGGTATGGCTATTGTCAGTAAGAAGTAATATTTGGCTGAACATAACATAATCTGTATTTTACGGATGGTACAAAAGAGTTACAGTGAATGGCTCACTGCAAACTAGAATACACTGGGCATGGGGTCAAGGTGAAGATACAGAACAAAGCACACCTACAATTTTCAGGAAACTACTGCAGTTCATGAACCGGAAGGTTCTCATATCAGTTTTGCAACGGTTCCTGCTAGTTTGTAGGAAGGTACTGATTCCTATCAAAGCCCATAAACTTTCAACCCAAGTAAGAACTAATCACTCTTCCAAAACTGACAGACACGGTTAAATCAGGGTCATTCCCCTGATCCCCTCTACTGTTCTCTTGGATCTTACAACCTCCTTAATTGAGGAGTCTAGTTCAGATGCTCATTACAACTACAAATGGCGAGACTACCTTTCCGTATAGCACTTCCCTATGAGCTACAGGGAAATATAAAAGCATAATCTAAGAAAAGGTCAAATTTTCCATATTGGTTGGTCCTTAAACAGAGACGACCTGATACTTAAGTTTCTATGAGCTATAATTTATTTAGAGTGGAGTAGAGGGTATAGACATGAAAAAGTACAAACTTTATTTACAATAATAATGCTCAACAAAAGCATGTGTTTCTGATTATTACCTACATAACCAAAACAAGATTATTTAGAGTAGGGCCCTCCCCTACTCTTCTCCTTTTCTCACAAACAAAGCAAATTAAGAGAGCCAACAAAAAGAGAAGAATTATGTTTGTTTGAAGAAGGCCTAAATGATGTAACTAATTAAAAGAATTACTTGTTAATTGTTCTTTATTTCCTGGCAAATTTCTGTTTACTCCCTGTAGTCTTGATTCAACTGTCTCAGGTTTGGCTTCAATCCTGAAAATTATAACCCGGCGATTAATAAAATATCAAGATTCCAATTAACAAGGCTTATACGATATTCTACAGGAGAAGGACAGGAGAAACTACTGACGTAGATAGTAAATAAGAAAGAAAGACTAGCTTACTATCTAATATTTGATCAGTTGCATCTGAAACTTACAGTACTGAAGTATGCATTGTGTGGGAAGGTCTTATAGAAAGAATCGAAACAATTACCAGCTTGTAACGCCCCGAGACCGATGTGCCAGGTGTCGTCCAGTTATTCGCTGTTGTTGCCTTGTCATTGCTTGCGTGTCATGCATTGCATATCATGTCATCATGTGCATTTCATTTGCATACGTGTTCGTCTCATGCATCCAAGCTTTTTCCCCGTTGTCTGTTTTGCATTCCGGCGCTTCGTTCTCCTCCGATGGTCATTTCTACCTTTCTTTCATGTGTGGGGATTAAACATTTCCGGATTGGACCGAGACTTGCCAAGCGGCCTTGGTTTACTACAGGTAGACCTCCTGTCAAGTTTCGTACCGTTTGGACTTCGTTTGATGCTCCAACGGTTAACCGAGGGACCGAAAAGGCCTCGTGTGTGTTGCAGCCCAACACCCTTCCAATTTGGCCCAAAACCCACCTAAACCCGCTCCATCATCTCGGTCGTTCGATCACGATCACATGGCCAAAAACCACACCTCATTTGGACTCTCCTAACTCCCTCTACCTATATATATGTGCATCCCCGTCAAAATCCGCGGACGAAACCCTAACCCTGCTTCTCTCGCGCCACCGGACATGTCCGTCCCGCTGCTGGACGTGTCCACCGCCGCCGCCACATCACTTCGACCAATGGCGCGACGCCACGTCACCGTCGCCGCTGCCCTCGGCCTATCAGCCTGCGCCACGTCATCCCGCGCCTCTCCCTCCTCCCGCCGCGGCCCGTGGGGCACGAGGCAGGCCCGCCCGGGCCCGGAGCCGCCCGCCGCCGCACTCGCGTGCCTCGGCCGCGCCGGATTTCTGTGCCGGGCCCGCGCTTCACCGCCACCAGTGCGCCGCTCGCCGCCTCCCGCGCCGGCGCCCGCCGCGCGACGCCGCCTTGCCGGCCACCGCCGCCGTCCGCGCCGTACGCCGTGCGTCCGGCCGGAGCCTCGCCGCCCGCCGCCGTATGGTCCTCTCCGGCGAGCTCGTCGCCGATCCGCGCGCCCCGCCTCTTCCCTCGTCGTCGGCGTCCTCCCCGCCCTCTTCTCCGGCAAGCCCGCGCCGCTGACCTCGGTTTGCGCGTCGGCTGCTACAGTGCACCGCGCTGGATCTGGATCTGAAATCCCCCTCGGTTGACTTTTTATCCCTAACCCTAGTTCATATTGCCCTGTTCATCATGCTATATCTCCGCATCCGTAGCTCCGTTTTGGGCATAAAGCATATCAAAATGTTCGTCTAAGAGAGTACATCATTTCATCTCATTGCATCATTTTCATTTGAGTTCATCTTGATGCCCGAAATGCTGTTAGAAGATAGCTATTTGAGTTAATTGTCAGATCTGCTGCTCCATTTAGATATTTGTCATTTTTGCCATGATTATTGTGTGCATGATATGCCCCTGAGCTCTACATATGTTTTGTTAAGAGTTTTGCCATCTTTCCAGAGGTGCAACCCATGTATTTTTGTGATGTGTGTGGTGACTAGCACAAACTTGCAAAGTGAGGCACTTGGCAATGCTGATTTCAGGGACTTAGCATTTCCACTAAGTCCTTGACCTATTTATCTCATATGGCCATATG
Organism: Triticum urartu; assembly: GCF_003073215.2. Taxonomy (NCBI): domain Eukaryota; kingdom Viridiplantae; phylum Streptophyta; class Magnoliopsida; order Poales; family Poaceae; genus Triticum; species Triticum urartu. The sequence continues at coordinate 607,318,807 of NC_053028.1, forward strand.
TTCATGTTGTTTCCTAGTGATCCGTGCCTCTTTTGAGGATGATCAGTAAGGATGTTTTGTTAATCTTGTAGTGCTCTATCCATCCATGTCTTTGTTTGTAATTATGGAGCACCCTAGCTTGAGTCAATCAAGCTCTACTTTTGTCATTTCGTTAATCTGGGCAGATTGTCTACTTGTTAGTGATTTTGCCGAGGATGTTGTAGTTGATCCGTGCATGCTATGTTATTGTTCTTGCCAGGTCTAGCTTGCATTTTGTGTATTCTTGATGGATGTATGCTTAGTTTGTCATGACTTGCTCTGTAGTGAGTGCATCGAGCTCGTAACCATGCCTACATGATACCTGTTTTCAGCATGCTCCAGTTTTCACTAAGTCTGAGAACTGATTATGTTTTTGCCATGTTCACATGCTTGCAATTGTATTTTCTGATCCCTTTTGGCTCAAGGTCACTAAGGAACTTTTGTTAAGCTCTTTGAGTAGCTCCATGCCATGCTTTACTTTTCCATGTTCAGGTCCTGTAGCATATAGTTTCCATGCTCCGAAGAGGGCTATCTGATCTGAAATTCCAGACAAGTGTTAATTTCACTAAGTCTGAAACCTGTTTACCATTTGCACTTTTGCCATGCTTGTTTGAACCTGTTAATGGATGAATTGGCCGTAACTCAGTGCTAGACTTTTGTTAAGCATCATGAATGCATCCCTGCCATGTATTTTGATGCCATGTTTGGGTGTTGTAGCTTGTTCATCTTGTTGCATTTAGATGGCTACTTGCTGTAAATCGCAGAACGTGGCCATATTTGAATTGCTTGCCATTATCAAACCGTAACTCCGATTCCGGCGTTCTTTATATCGTTTTCAAGAGATTTCATCTCACCTTTCCAGTGGCCCACTTGCATTTCCAAGTTGAGCCAGGTTCATTCATTCCTTTGCAAATCATGCATATGCATCGCATACTGCATCCCGCATATCATACCATGTTCATGTGTTGGTTGTTTACTATGTTGTGTGCTTGTTTCCGGTGTTTGCTTCTTCGGGTTGGTTCCAATAACGTCGCGTTTGTGAGGACCCGTTCGACTACGTCCGTTTGTCTTCTTCATGGACTCGTTCTTCTTCCTTGTGAGATTTCAGGCAAGATGACCATACCCTCGAAATCACTTCTATCTTTGCTTGCTTAGTTGCTCGCTCTTTTGCTATGCCTATGCTACGATACCTACCACTTGCTTATCATGCCTCCCATATTGTTGAACCAAGCCTCTAACCCACCTTGTCCTAGCAAACCGTTGCTTGGCTATGTTACTGCTTTGCTCAGCCCCTCTTATAGCGTTGTTAGTTGCAGGTGAAGATTGAAGTTTTGTTCCTTGTTGGAACATGGAGATGTTGTTCCTGGTTGGAACATGTTTACTTGTTGGGATATCACAATATATCTTATTTAATTAATGCATCTATATACTTGGTAAAGGGTGGAAGGCTCGGCCTTATGCCTGGTGTTTTGTTCCACTCTTGCCGCCCTAGTTTTCCGTCATATCGGTGTTATGTTCCCGGATTTTGCGTTCCTTACGCGGTTGGGCTATTATGGGAACCCCTTGATAGTTCGCCTTGAGTAAAACTCCTCCAGCAACGCCCAACATTGGTTTTACCATTTGCCACCTAGCCTTTTCTTTTCCCTTGGGAGTCGGGCTCCTGCGGGTCATCATTATTTTACCCCCCGGGCCAGTGCTCCTCTGAGTGTTGGTCCAACTTGTCAGTCACCGGTGGCCACCAGGGGCAACTCTGGGCTAGCCTACCGGAAGTTTGGACAATCCGGTGTGCCCTGAGAAAGAGATATGTGCAGCTCCTATCGGGATTTGTCGGCACATTCGGGCGGTGTTGCTGGTTTAGTTTTACCCTGTCGAAATGTCTTGTAGAACCGGGATACCGAGTCTGATCGGAATGTCTCGGGAGGAGGTCTATTCCTTCGTTGACCGTGAGAGCTTGTGATGGGCTAAGTTGGGACACCCCTGCAGGGATTTGAACTTTCGAAAGCCATGCCTGCGGTTATGGGCAGATGGGAATTTGTTAATGTCCGGTTGTAGATAACTTGAACCTTAACTTAATTAAAATGGATCAACCGCGTGTGTAACCGTGATGGTCTCTTCTCGGCGGGGTTCGGGAAGTGAACACGGTGTTGGAGTTATGCTTGACGTAGGTTGTTCTAGGATCACTTCTTGATCATAGTTCCTCGACCGTGCTTTTGCCTTCTCTTCTCGCTCTCTTTTGCGAATATGTTAGCCACCATATATGCTAGTCGCTTGCTGCAGCTCCACCTCATACCTTTTACCTTACCCATAAGCTTAAATAGTCTTGATCGCGAGGGTGTGAAATTGCTGAGTCCCCGTGGCTCACAGATACTTCCAAAACCAGCATGCAGGTGCCGATGAGACCGTGCAGATGACGCAACCAAGCTCAGGAGGAGCTCGTTGAAGATCTTGTCCTTTGTGTTGTTTCGTTCTAGTTGATCAGTAGTGGAGCCCAGTTGGGGTCGATCGGGGATCTGTGTAGCATTTGGGGTAGTCTTCTTTTATTTTGGTTCCGTAGTCGGACCTTGATTGTATTTGGATGATGTAATGCTTTATTCATGTAATTGTGTGAAGTGGCGATTGTAAGCCAACTATGTATCTTTTTCCCTTATGTATTACATGGGTTGTGTGAAGATTACCTCACTTGCGACATTGCTTTCAATGCGGTTATGCCTCTAAGTCGTGCTTCGACACGTGGGAGATATAGCCGCATCGAGGGCGTTACACAGCTGGCCATACTTCTAATTGACCACATATTAGTCTCGGTTCGGTTAATAATTTCGATAGGATGTGCATTAAGTAGTCTAGCTTAATACCTCTTTGTTGCCATCTCCTCCAAGAGAACTGTTAAGGCGAACACCTCCTCAAAATAAGAACCCAATGGAAAAACTTGGTGAAAGGCTGCGAAGGAGTTTGTGCTGAAACACAGCATCTTATATATGATTTTCTAATGGGCGTCCCGCTGGGCCCGCTGATGAGAAAATTTTCAAAGTCAGGTGTCAAACATTTGGACTAAATTTCAAAGTCAAGTGTCAAACATCTGGACTAAATCTCCCTAGGAATCTTCCAATGATGTGATAGCCACATGGAATTGTTGATTCAGAGAAAGGGTGACCAGTTGAGAACAAAAAGAGACGCAACGTCAAAATTCCTAGGAAGTTTCTGCTGACCCTCCATCTTCCTTGTGAATATGAGAGTGGGACTTTGGCACGAAGGTTCCCGTGATGGACCGCTGAAAAGTAGAAACTCGAATTAGAAGGTGGGCATTGCACAGCTGTAGTCATAGGCACTGGATTTCCACCTTGTACGCGCGCACCAAGAAAGAAAAGTTGAAGTTTTACTCGTCCCTCGCTGGACAGAGTCCCAGAACCGTCCATCTGACCGGCGGACTGCCTCCTGCGACATTTTCTCAAATCCCTGTGCTGCAGAGAAAATCTCCATTGATACCAGCTCACAGACCCAATGTTACTTCACTAGAATACTGTCTTGTCGGTGCACTGTTGACCACCAGATGACTAGGCAAGCAGCCGATGGAGAACGGAATAAGCCATCGCCGGGTTCTAATTGAACTATGTCGCTAGGTGTGGCACTTGCACAACCATCCTCTGATCCACTCCAAGTAGCGAGTCAGGATACAATGGCTTTCCTTCCTCCTGCGGCATTTCCACGAACGCGTTGCGGGCGCGGCGTTACTGCAAACGCCGGCCGGTCTGAGACCGCCTCTGCCGCAATTCCAAACGGGAAAAATAGGGAGGGATGCGGTTAGGCCTCCAGGAGAAAGGAGCGACTAGTGAGTCAGAATCGGAGATGTACCAGCAACTTGGAGTGGCATGGCTGATGGATCCCCTTTCTATCATAGACCGCGTGCGGTGGCGAAGGAGCCTGGCGTGTGCTACAACAAGAGCAGAGAGTGGGATCCATTCGGCCATGACACTCCCAAGTTGACCCCACTTCATGGAGCGGGTGGCGGGTGCTTCATGACCATCCAGGTGGCTGTCGCTCCTAGTCATAGTGGGAATAATGCATCTCCAATGCTGAACCGCAATCCGTGGCCAAAGGATAGTGGCGTAGCCATAGGGTAGACAGAGTGATTCATAGATCATCATGTAATTTGGCCCATTACTTTATTATATATGTAAATTAATGAGAAAAAAATTATCTTTGCTTGCATCGGCCAAGGCCAAAATACAAGGACTGTAGCTGATCGGATCGCTAGGGTCGTGTTTGGTTGCAGTTTGCAACAGTAGTTGCATTGCATGTCCAACTCTAGCCAGCCTGGTTGCTGAAAAACAGCCTCATATGCAGCAGATGCAACCTGTTTGGTTGTCTGCATCGCATAGAGAGGCACTTACCCCTGCTGTTTGGTTACCCGCATTTGTGCTTAGGGTGTAAGCAGATGCAAACTTCAGCTGTTTGGTTGCAAACAGTTTTTGTGTTCTGCTCACCCCATTCAAATGTGGTGGCCTTACCACCACACATAATGAGCACAAGGAGGCCCTTTCCTTTGGCCCCGGGAGTATTGCCTCCGCTCCGCTCCTAGGCTAGGCCCCCACTCCGCCCCGCGCCGCTGGCTGCTCCGGCTGCGGCGGCCACCGCCCCAGCAACGCTGCCCCGCCCGGAGGGCCGCTGCCGCCCATGCCGGCCCCGCCACCGCCCCGGGATCCCGCATCCCCACCAGCCAAGCATCAACGCTCCGTTCTCGGGGGCGGATCTAGATCCCCTGGATCTTCCGCGGTGCCATCCTCTCCCTGTTCTCCGGCCGCGCCAGTGTGGGGGACGCCCCCGCAAATCCTGCCACGGGGTGGTGACCTCGAGGGCGCCCCTCCCCCTGGACCGATGGGTCTTGGCGCCCTCCCCCCCGCCAGAGCAACCCCGGCTTCGATCCATTGTAGTTGTGCCCTCCCCGCCACCCGTTTTGGGGCCGGCCGCCATTGATGAGGGATGGACTCGCTACCAGTCCCGCAGGAGCAAGAAGGCAGGTAGGCGTCCGCCGGGCAACCCATGACGCGTCCGCGAGACTGGTCCTGGGCGCTCCCCTCCCTCGCCGGGGTGCGAGGCCTTCTTAAGGAGATTCAAGGGCCTCTACTTTCGCTGCCTTAGCCCTCACCACCACCGCATCAACTGCCACGACCCCCTCCATTGCATCATCTGCAAGCTCCCGGGCCACTTCGGCAGGGAGTGCCCCAAGAACAAGAGAAGCCGGGCCGTGGGCGAGCAGCAAGCCCGTCCGGTGCAGGAACGCCTAGTGTTCCCCGCCGGCCATCCTCCGCCCCCGATGGCTCTGGCAAACGCCCCCTTCATCGACCACGGGCACCGGCCAAGAACCAGCCACAAGGTGATCGCTTCCACCCCGGAGATGGAGCAGCAGGTCTTCCTGCTGCAGCAGCATGCGGTGGTGGTCACGTCGATGTCCAAGCTGCACGCGGCCAGCCCCCTCTCCATCGGTCGGGCCATCGAGCGGGAGTTTCAGATCCCCACACACCTCCCCCGTGTCACCAGCCATGATCCTGAAGATTTCTTCGTCCACTTCACCATGCCGGCGCACAAAGATCTCGCCGTCCGTCGCGGCTCGATCACCATGGACGGCGTCGCCTTCCTCCTGGAGCCGTGGAGGGAGGACACGCACGCGATCCATGACACCTGGATGATCCACGTCCGTGTCGTCATGGAGAAGCTGCCCATGTAGCTGTGGACCCTGGAGGGTGCGAAGGAGGCGCTGGGCGACAAGGTGATCATCGACCGCCTCGACAGCCGCACTTTCGAGCGTGCAGACACGAAGCCCTTCGCCGTCTGGGTGTGGGTGTGGCAGCTCCACCACATCCCCACCAAGAGGACGCTTTGGAAGCACGCACGGGGGCCGGTAGGGTGGAGAAGATGATAGGCTTCTCACTGCCGAGCAGGGCTGTCGCGCCGCCCCCTGACCTGCTCCGCTAGGACGTCCTGGTGCACATCGACCGCGTTGAAGACTGGACGCTGCTCTCCCCCCGCTCCTTGCACTCTGGGCAAAGCGGGCTCCCATCCTCCGACGACGACGACCGCCCATACCCGCGCTTCCCACATGCGGGCGGCTGGGTGGCAGGCGTGGAAGACGGCAGGCCATCGCAGGACTCGGGGCCGCGCCTGCGCCCTCCCGCGCAGGTGGCGTCCTCGGGCTGCAAGGGCATGCCTTCGGCTGGCCACAGGCGCAGCCACGATGGCGACGACAACCAGAGGAGGTCCTGGAAGGACACGCTGCTGGGTCGGGGCCGTGGCAAGGAGCCAGCCGCGCCCCCGCCCACGGAACGCCACCGCAACCGCACGCCCACCTCGCGGCGCAGCCGGAGCCGCCCCTGCGACGGACGTCAGGGCCACGCTGCCAAGAAGGGAAGGGCCAGGCCCTAGGCGGCGTCCTCCTCTGGGACGGCTGCCACCCCACCAAACCCGCTGCTGGCGCCACCCCGGCCCCTGCCAAGGACAAAGGGCGGGCCACCGAACGGCGGTGACCCGGTGGCAGCCTTCTTCGACCAGGTGAGTAGGGAGCTGCCCCCTCCTCCTCGGGTGGACCCGAGAAAGACCGCGGTGGACAAGGTTGCTGCGGCCACCGTCGACAAGCCACTCTGCTTCGACGAGAACGCCGACACGACCTGCAGCCTCGACGACGTCATAGACATGGGCCCGGCCCTCTCCCTCGCCCAGCACACCCCCGGAGCGGCCACCTCGCACTCCCTGCAGCTCGGCGCGGTCACCTCCCAGGTGTGCCACCTGCAGCTCTCTGAAGCCGGTGGCTATTGCGCCCTGCCAGGCCAGTTGTTCGCCACCCCGGCGCCATCCGTGCCGGGGAAGGTCCCGGCGCGCGCCAAGACGCCGGCACGCTCCAGGCCTGCAACACCACCGTCCCGCCACAACGCTCGTCAGGCGGCCAATCCTTCCACTGTCCCGGTTAGCCAGAGGGCCACTCTTCGCATCGTGCACGGCCTGGGCATCCTGGGGCCAAAGGAGACCATGATGGCCAAGGCTGCCGAGGCGCTGATCCGCCGCTTCGACGAGCCGCTCTCTGACGCCGACATCAAAGCAATCGCCAAGCTCACCAACCTCGACGCCGCGGCCCTCAAGATCGCCGCGGGCATGCACGGACAAGACGGAGAGGCCGTTCAGGCCGATGCTTCCCCATGTTAGTTTCCATCAGTAGTTTTAGTCTCCGGCGACGCTCAGCGTGCGGCTGGGTAGAGTTAGGTTCCTCCATGTGCTGTATCTGTCATAGGTGCTCTCGAAGCAGGGGCATAGTTGGTCGCCGGCGGGATTTGGGACCTATTGGTGGCCGCCGGCGTCCCCCCGGACCGATGGTGGTGTACTTGTGTTTGTTTTCTAGTAGTATTAGTTGCCGGAGCAATCGCCCGTCTCCCCCATGATTGACACAAACTACCAAATCATGTGCTGGAACGTCCGAGGGCTCAACTCGCCGGCCCGGCGAGCTGTAGTGTGCGAGACGGCAGAGACACACAAGCTGGCCCTTCTCTGCCTGCAAGAGACCAAAATCGATGAATGGAGTAGGTCGTTAGTTAGAGACGTTGGCGGGAGCAGGCTCGCCGATTGCGTCGTCCTCCCGGCGACTGGCACTCGTGGAGGCGTAGCGATTTTCTGGGACAAAAGCCGCGTAGGCGTGTAGTCCCAAGCCATCGGCCAATTCTCCATCACGGCCAAGATTACCCTAGCAGCATCAGCTTCATCCTTTTGGATGACAACCATTTATGGGCCCGTCGACGATGGGAGGAAAGATGAGTTCCTGGCCGAGCTTGCCCGAGCTGCACCGCCGACGGACGCCCCCTGGCTCATCAATGGAGACTTCAACCTAATCTACGAGGCGCGATACAAGAACAAAAACAACATAAACCGCAGAATCATGGGCAAGTTCAGGGCGGCGATCGACGCGGCAGGACTGAAAGAGATCAAGTGCAAAAATAGGAAATTCACATGGAGCAACGAACGGATGACGCCGACCCTAGTCAGCATCGAGAAATTCTTCTGCAATTTGGCCCGGAGCACCATGTTCCCGTCATACCTCCTCCATGCCGCTTAAACATCATGCTCCGACCACTGCCCCTTGCTGCTGTCTGAAGCCTCTTCACCTCATCGCGCGGCCCGTTTTCGTTTTGAGTCTTTCTGGCCGCGCTTTCCTCGCTTCCACACCATGATCCAGCATGCGTGGAATCGGTCGGTCGCCTCCAACTACGCCTTCCAGCGCCTCAACACCAAGCTAGCTAGGGCGGCAAAAGACCTGAAGATTTGGTCGAAGGGTTTCTTCAGTGAGCCTAGGCTTCAGATGCACATCGCAAATGAGATCATTCTGCGCCTTGACGTTGGCCAGGAACGCAGACAACTCTCGGGCACAGAGCTGCAGCTGCGGAGACAGCTTAAGCTGCGCGTTCTCGGCCTCGTTGTGATCAACAGGGCCCGCAAGCGGCAGGCGTTGCGGATCACCTGGCTACGTGCGGGCGACGCCAGGATGGCATTTTTCTAGGCAAAGATCAACTCCAGGCGACAGAAAAACTTCATTCACGCCCTCCACAGCGGCCGCGCCATCGCCACCTCCCATGAAGACAAGGAACAGATCATCCACGAGCACTTCAGCTCCACCTTAGGGTCGACGACGCTGCGTAGCTGCACCATCAACTGGGACGCTGTCCGCCTGCCAACCCTGCCCGCGGCCGGCCTCGACAACCCATTCACCAAAGAGGAGGTGTGGGCGGCGATCTGCAAGTCTCCACAGGAAAAGTCGCCAGGACCAGACGGCTTCAACGGCTCATTCTTCCGCTCCTGCTGGCCAATCATCAAGGACGACATCATGGCGGCCTTCCATCAGTTCTACAACCTCGCGGGGCGTGACATGTCCATGATCAACAACGCGACGATCATCCTCCTGCCAAAGAAGGACGGGGCGACGGCGATCACTGACTACAGGCCTATCAGCCTGATCCATTCAATCGCGAAGCTCATCTCCAAGGTCCTCTCCATCAGGCTCGCCTCCCTCATCGGCTGCATCATCTCGCCTGCGCAGACGGCTTTCCTGAAGACAAAATGCATACATGACAGCTTCCTCTATGTGCAAAACTCCGTCAAGGCCCTGCACCGCCGCAAGACACCGTGTCTTCTTATGAAACTAGACATAGCGAAAGCCTTCGACACTGTGTCCTGGGAGTATCTCCTCGAATTGCTTCAGAAGCTAGGGTTTAGCGCGCGCTGGAGGGACTGGGTCGCACGTCTTCTCGTCACCGCCTCATCCTCGGTCTCCCTCAACGGCATGGCAGGCCCAAGGATCCTTCATTTGCGAGGATTGCGTCAGGGCGACCCGCTGTCCCCCTTCCTTTTCATCCTAGCTATTGACCCGCTTCATCGCCTCATCGCCGCGGCTGTGGATCAGCAGCTTCTGCACCGCCTCCCTGGACGTGACCTTGCGCTACGGGTGAGCCTTTACGCTGACGATGTAGTCATCTTCTTAAACCCTAGCCACGACGAGGTCGACTCCCTGCTACGCATCCTAGATGACTTCGGAAAAGCGACCGGTCTATGTATCAACCCAGCCAAGTCTACGGTCTCCCTCATCCGCTGTGAGAACGTAAACATGGAGGAGGTGCTGCAGGGTTTTCAGGGCTCGATCGCCCCCATCCCCATCAGATACCTTGGCCTCCCGGTCACCACGGGCCGGCTACGCCTCGTCCACCTCCAGTTCATCATCGACAGAATCAAGGCAAGGCTGGCGGGATGGAAGGGCAAACTACTGCCGATGGCGGGATGCCGAGCGCTCGTCGATGCGTCTTGAGCGCAATGCCAACCTTCGCGCTCACCGTCCTCTGTGTCCCAAATAAGATCCTCAGGGAGATCGACAAGTGCAGGCGACGTTTCCTTTGGCGCCAAGATGAAGAAATCACGGGTGCCAGCTGCAAGGTCAATTGGCCGACGGTGTGCGCCCCCACGGAGCATGGAGGCCTAGGCATCCTCGACCTGCAGCGCTTCGGTAGAGCACTCCACATTCGTTGGCTATGGATCGCCTGGCACCACCCGGAAAGGCCCTGGGTCGGCTCTGAACTGCCATGCGACGAGGCGGACTGGGCACTCTTCTCGGCCTCAACAAAGGTGACGATCGGAGACGGGACGCGGGCATCCTTCTGGCGCTCCCCGTGGCTCGGGCACGCAACCCTCTCCCAGCGCTTCCCCGAGCTCTTCACCCAGTCTCGGCGAAAGCACCGATCGGTCCACGACGCACTCAGCGACAACACCTGGATCCGAGATCTTGCCCACGGGCAAAATCAGCACCTGCTCGAGGACGTTCTAGCCTTGCACCGCGAGTTGCAACGATCGGCGCCGCCCCTCCAAGCAGAAGTGCCAGACGACCTGACCTGGAAGCATTCAAGCTCCGGGATGTACTCGGCCAGGTCCGCATACCAGGCTTAGTTTTAGGGCAGGACGGCGACCAACTTCGACCACTTGATCTGGAAAGCCTGGGCACCGGGGAAGATCAAAATCTTCTCGTGGCTACTGCTGCATGACAGGCTCTGGTGCAATGACAGATTGCAGAGGCAGGGCTGGCCAAATGGCTACTTCTGCCAACTCTGCGTTAGAAGCCTCGAATCATCGCACCACCTGTTCTGGAACTGCCTGGAGTCTAGACAGGTCTGGACTGCGATCGGGCAATGGCACGGCTGCTCCGCCCTCTCCCCTGCGGATTGCTGGAGCCGCGGGAACTCCAGCATGATCATCCACAACATTTTGGCGCGCACTGATCCATCACGACGACATGGTGCGCGGTCAATCCTGCTGCTCACTTGCTGGGAAATTTGGCAAGAGAGAAACAACTGCACTTTTCAAAGCAACCTCCCGAGCGTGCGAGAAACCATCAGGCGCATCCGAGATAGCATCGAGCTCTGGAGGATCGCAGGCGCAACGTGCATCGAGAGCCCCTTCGAGGAGCCACCTTGAGAGAAATTTTCCTTCTCCTATACTAGGGTTTTCGGCCGTTTGTGGCTGGCCCTACGCACTTGATCCTCAGATCTTCACCCCCCCTTTGTTTTCCCGCTGCTTCCTGCTATAATCAATGAAAAGCCAGCAATTGCTGGATCTTTCAAAAAAATAATCAGCACAACAACAACATCACAACAGCAAGATCAAACAAAGCAAGCAATGTAATGACAACAAACTACTTAACTAGATAGCATAAGTCCAGATTAAGAGCAGGGGCATCCTCCTTCCCTGCTATGCCAGGGTGCTGCTCCTGGCCAAAATATGAACATGTTCCCAGCACAAGTCTCGCCACACACCCTAAAAGTTCTCCACTAACACCTGACTTAACTACATAGCCTGCTCGATGCCACCAAGGCAGTTGTGCCTGGTGCAACGATACCTGCACATCACCCACGAGTCGTGGTTGTAGATCTGAACCTTCAGTCCGAGTCCGGAGATGCGCACAACGATGAGGTTGCCGGGGACGATGCGGTGGTGGTGGAAGAAGTAGTTCCACCCCGGCCAAGCACCATCTGGCCCTCGAAGTTCTGGACCTGCACCCAGAACACGCACCGCTTGTTGGCAGAGAGCCTAACCACGCGCGGGAGTCACTTAATGACCAGCCAGGTGTTCATCAACTCCATGAACTTGGGAGGGACGACGAGCATGGCGAGGTCCTCGTTGTCCTTGATCTGCTGGTAGAATCTCATCGGCTCCCTGGCTCCCTCCTCGTGGCCTTGCCTTGGAGATCGTCCCCTTGAACGAGGCACACTCATGAAGGCGATCCTGCCAGGCAGGTCCACCGTCCTGAGCCACTTGTTCATGGGGATGAAATCCTCGGCGCGCTCAACTCCGGCCACGACCTGAGCTCCTCCACCCATCACATCCAAGTCAGTCTTCAGTATCTTGTCAGGCAAGATGACAAGTATTAGTATCAAACAGAGCAAGCAAGCAAGTAAGCAAGCAAGAAAATGCCACTGATCAGTGGCATTTGCCCAGCAGCAAGTGCCACCGATCAGTGGCATGTGCTCATGGACAAATGGCAATGATCAGTGGCACTTGGTGTTGGGCAAGAGCACTAATCTACTTGCTGTAGTGCAAATGGCACTGATCAATTACACTGATCAGTGACTTGCTCAATTGCAAGTGCCATTGATAAGTGCCATTTGCCCAACAGCAAGTGCCATTGATAAGTGGCATTTTCCTAGGTTGGGCAAGCCACTGATCAGTGGCATATTCTTTGCTGCAACTGGCACTGATCACTGCACTATCCTAAACAAGGAAACATCTAAAAATAGCAACATCAAGTGCCAATAGCACCCATGTGCAGCCATGCAGATTTGGGACCATCCTAAAATGGTCCTACTACATGCACGTATACCATCCACTCATGGCATAAACCCTGGCTTCAACATGCAACATGAAACAAGGACATGATCCTAACATGAACATGCCATCAATCAACATGATTCTAGCATTCACCACTCAACATGAACATGATTCTAGCATGAACAGAGCTACTAGCATGTCGCACAAATCTAGCATGTAGTAGGACTCGGACTAGCATGATTCTAGGATTCTAGCATGAACATGAATCTAGCATGTAACATAGCTACTAGCCTTCTAGCATGAACACAAGCACTAGCACACGGACTGTACATAACAAGAACAGATCAGTCCGATTGGATTCGATTGGGATCGCATCCAATCGGATCTGCTAGAATTCTATCAATCCTAGCACATGCCTAAGAAATTAACCGCAAATCTACATCTAGGAGCAAGATTTGAGGTGATTTGACTCATCAGAGCACGCGCAGCCGCGGTGAACCGAGGCCGGGGTGAAAACCCCGGCGGGAACGATAGAGGTGGCGGAGCAGAGGACGAGCCGGCCCCGGCGACGGCTTGCGGCATCGGCCCCATGCTGAACACCACACCGGAGAAAACCCTTGGACGGGGGTCAAGAAAAACCCCAAGCCCAATGGTGTCCCAAGAAGGGGCGGATCCGTCGACGGTGTCGGCGCCGAGCCCAGGACCACGAGGTCCGGAAATCACCGACGGAGCAGGAGCGGCCGGCACCGCATTGGCCGGCGCTCGTGGAGGCCGGGAGCAGATGGGGGACGGCGCCCGCAGCGCCGAGGCCAGGTCGCGGCCGAGTTCTGGAGCCCAGCCATCCAGCGCTCCTGGATACTGGTGATGCGATGGTCAATCGGGGTCAGAGGGCGGCGTGGCGGTGGGCGTGGCAGAGCCATCGGAGCAGAGGAAAGGAGACGGAGGGGCGGTGAGGGAGAGAGAGGGAGCGGTGGGAACAGTGCGCCTGGGCGGTGACAGGAGAGTGCGGGGCGAGTAATGAGACGTCGCCTCCGTCTTCCGCGCTGCCTAAGGCGTGCAACTGCCTCGCACGCACAGCCGCGCCCAGCCAGGCTCGCGAGAAACTGTCGATTCAGCAGTTCCCGCCAAGCTAGGCTGCGAGTTGCTTTGAGGTTCATGCGGGCCTCAAACCGCATACAGCCCAGCCAACCAAACAGGCCGCGCACATCCCACGTGGACCTGGTTGGACTGCATGCAGGCAACCAAATGGGCCCTAGGCTTTCTCGTTTGCTTCGTATTTTGTACGCTCCCAGCCTTCCAGAAAAACTCTCCTCGTTTCCTTTGTATTATGTACAATGACTCAAACCGATGCACGGCTCGCGAACCCTAGCGAGGCTAAGAGACGGAGGCAGCACAAGCCGGTGACACACGGCCGGCGGCCGACAGGTAGGCGGATTGGCGAAGGAGTGTGCTAGAGGCCCCGACGGCTGGCAACACGCACACTATCGACCCGTAAGAGCTCACTCTCATCTTCTCGTATTAAAAGTATGGTCTTCATCTTTTTTAATTCAAAGTATAATTACGTTTACGATTTAAACAAGTTTACTCGTGACTGCAAATTGGAACTGGGACTGATGTATTGAGCTGATTGATTAACGATTATTATGTTATTCAATCAAACAGACAATTAACAGATCAAACTTCTTTTTATTTGCAGAATTGTTGCAAAATGAAAAGGAAAGGAGACATTGCATCTCTCTTTATGCAACACACATCAAAGAAGAGGGTTGATCCTCCGTTTTCATCTCCTTCTCCGGCGTTGGTCGTGGCCATGGAAAAAGAGCGAAGATGATACAGTCGATACTTTGATCACATTGAGAAGGCGTTGTCTCGACAAATAAGGTGTGCTATTTTCTTATGCAAATTCAGAAATTAAACTGTGAATTTTCATATGCTTTGTAAGACCTTATTGGTGTATGTTTTGATAAATTTTGTACGATATGTTGGTATGCTTTGTTTGTGATGTATTGTTTCCTATCCATTGGACCACCCTGACATAAAATCCTAGCTACGTCACTGACAAGAGGATTAGTCTACGGACATAGATGCAATAGTTAGTCATCCAATGCTGGTCGCATACATTTAGTTAAAGGAACCAGACGGAATTCAAGCAAACACTCTGGATTGGATGAGATTCATTACCTTTGGACATTTTTCATATAAACCAGATGAGATTCATTTATTTCGGACATTTTTAACTAAACACTATTCTAAACCTAATCTAAATGATCGCCGGCGTCCGTTCCCCATGTGCGGCCATGAGCCCTAAGAACTGAAGCTCCGGTTCTTGCCTTCGCCTTCTCCAGTTCCGCCTCGGCGTTCTCCAGCACTGCCTCCGCAGCCTCCGCCACCATAGCTTGAGCGGCTAATCGGCCGACGGTTTTCAGCCCGCCAAGCTTGGCTTCAAGCGGAGGGGAAGAGCGGGTGGCCTTCTTGAGACCCGAGCGGGGGAGATCTACCATGCCCTACTCTTCCTCGCTGTCGGAGGCATCCGAGGACGTGCCAGCTTCGCGGTCATGGCGTGGGGCGCAACCTTGGTGAAGCCAGCGATGTCCTCCTCGTTGTCGCTCTTGCTGAACACCTCATCTGCCGCCTCTTCCATCTCCTTGTATGTAGCCTCCAGTTATGCCTGATACTGGCGGTACCGCCAGCGAACGCAACGGATCTTGCAAGCGAAGCGGTAAGACTCGAGTAGCGCATGATACTAGCGGTACCGCCAGCGGACGCTACGGATCTCGCAAGCTAAGTGGTAAGACTCGAGTAGCGCCTCCAGTTGCGTCTGACACTGGCGGTACCAGTAGCGGATGCAACAGATCTCGCAAGCGAAGAGGCAGGACTCGAGTAGCGCTGCTTGCTCTGCCACGTCCACATCCGGCGCGATGGCCATGCCGACGGTGAGCTGCTCCTCCACCTGTCGGTGCTCCTCGATGAGATCGAGGTTGTAGTCCTGGTCGGCCTGCGCCTCTCAAGACTGCTTTTCCCGCTCCTCCCGC
Organism: Triticum urartu; assembly: GCF_003073215.2. NCBI lineage: Eukaryota > Viridiplantae > Streptophyta > Magnoliopsida > Poales > Poaceae > Triticum > Triticum urartu. Next base: position 607,334,196 of record NC_053028.1, read on the forward strand.
ACCATGTCCATGTAGCGGGCATGGGCCTCGCCGATGGTCATGCCGGCATGCACCGACAAGGAGGATGGCGTCGACTCATCCATAGTTGCGTCCTCCATTCGGACGTCGTCAGCTTCCGTCTGCCTGTCGGCCTACAAACCGGTAGCAATGGCGGCCATCTCCTTCGTGTACTTCAATGAGAGTCTGTCCCAACGGGCTTTGGAGCATGAGGAGACCATGGTGGGTGTGGTCAGGAGGATGACTGCATCTATGGTCGGGGTTGGAGTTTATATAGTGGGCAGACGGATGGACGGGTGGCGCCGAAGTAGGTTCCTCGGCAACCGCGTGTCATTAATGAAGGGCAACATACGTCCTTTGTGTCATTTGAATGTGGAGCAGCCACGTGCACCGGGAAGCGGCGAGTGGTGCTCTCTCGACTGGCATGTCGCTTCAATGTCGACAGCAGTGAGAGGTCGCATCCGCTTTGGCCGGGCATGAATGCGGCACTGATGCTCTAGAGTGGAGTTGGTCTTTTTGGGCAGGAAGCATGCGCGGGGGATGGAGGGCATTTAGGTAGGCCAGGGCAGTCAGAAGCGGACGTAGCAGCAGTCCGGACGCCCGCAAAGCCCCCTCCTCCCACCCACTTTGTCTCCGGTTTGTTGGATAAAGTGTGTCCAGACCGCCGAGCGGACCGATACAGGCCTGCATTGGATGACGAAACACGTCCGGACCGTGCAGTCTATACGTTTACGGGCGGTTTGGGGGTCCATGTTGGAGATGCCCCGAGGGCATCTAACCCGCAAACCGGATACCGAATTCGTCCACGGACGGGGGACTAGTCCACACACACACAAAGTGGCAGTCGGCTAGCTACATACATCCTTTCCAATTTTTTTAAAGTCTGCATAATCCACATGCTCAAAATAGCCACATATCTTGTTCTAGTTTAGCTAAGAAATTTTGAAATATCCAAATGCAGCAGTAGTTCCAATTTAAATGTTACACTCCAACAATGTTGTCCTCTTTAACCGCCCACAGATGCTCAATCGGATCTACTTTCAATTGCTCCTGAGTTGCTCGATGTCGAAATTGTTGATGCATTTGAACAAACTCATGAAATGTGGACAGATTCTAGTTAGGAAGTTCGATAGGGCCACCCATGTTCTCAAATTCAAGATCTACGGAAACATCTTCACCCTCATCTTGCACGATCATATTGTGCATGATCACACAAACATGTCATCACCTCCCACAAGGTCTTTAGATCCCATTATTTAGCAGGTGCACAAACAACTGCAAAACGGGCCTGCAGAACTCCAAATGCCTCTCAACATCCTTTCTAGGTGCTTTTTGTTTTTTTGGCAAAGTGAGACTTTTTCCGGCCAGTTGGTTTAGAGACGGTCTTGACAAAGATAGTCGACAGAGGATAGGTACCGTCAACCAGATAGTAGCCCATGTTGTATTAATGCCCATTGACAATATAGTGGCTAGGATAAGCTTTCCCCTAAGTTAGGTTGGCAAACAATGGTGATTGCTGCAGCACACTTATGTCATTATGAGACTCGGGCATGCCAAAGAAAGCATGCAAAATCCAAATATCCCATGATGCAACTCTTTGAGAATGCTGGTGGGCTTCTTAACATGACCTTGGTATTGCCCTTGTAGAGCTTTTGGGAAGTTATTCCATATCCAATGCATGCAGTCAAGAGATATGAGCAAACCTGGCCACCCTCTTACTTAAAACATTGCCAAGATCCTCTCGATAACAGTGACAGTTGGTTCTCTCATGTACCGAGGTCCAAACGCCGAGATCATGACAATAGCAAATCTTACCATGGCATCTCCGCATATGCTCTCAGACATCCAGAGGTATTCGTCCCACAAATCAGCAGCCGTGCCATATGCAAGCATCCGATGTGCAGCCGTGCACTTCTGCTAACTAGAGAACTCAATCCTTCCCACTACATCCTTCTTCAAGATGAAGTAGTCATCAAAGGACCGGATGCCTTGGTAGAGATGATCGAAGACATTTTTTTGCATCTAAAAGCATAGACAAAAATTGTCAGCGAATAGGGCATTCGGAGCAAAGTAGTCGTCCATCAGCGTCGCACGCCCTATTGCGGTTGAGCACTCGATGACCCTTGATCGATCCCTTGAAATTGGGAACATGTTCGTCCGCACACTCGGCGTCTGCAAGGACCGCATGCATCATCGCTGTCTCATCCATGTAGTCCTCCTCATCGGACGAGCCGTCAGATGACTCAACAAAGTGCTCGATATGTGCTACATATCTGAATCCATTGCTTCATGGAAGAAGGGACGGAAAAAATATTAGCATAGAAGAAGGAAAAAATATATTAGCACGGGCATTTCACCGAACACTTGTCGGCATGGTGAGTACTGTAGGGGCATATGATACCTATGCGGCGGACGGAGGAGAGGCGTGGAACAACGACGGAGGACAAGTGACCTGGAGCTCTAGTGTAACAATGGAGGTAACAGAGTCGTTGTGTTCCGGCAAGGGTGTGCCAGTGCGGCGGTGGTGGTGGAACGGCGACGAAGGCAAGTGAGAAAACAGATGTAGAGAAAGATGGGAGGATGGAGGCGCAGAGTCTGGGAGGGGTTTTGGTGGGGTTTTGGATGGACCGGGTGTTGGGGAACGTTGCAGAAAACAAAAAAATTTCCTACGTTTCACCAAGATCAATCTATGGAGTCAACTAGCAACGAGAGGAGAGTTCATCTACATACCCTTGTAGATCGCGAGCGGAAGCGTTCAAGAGAACGGGGATGATGGAGTCGTACTCGCCGTGATCCAAATCACCGATGACCAAGTGCCGAACGGACGGCACCTCCGCGTTCAACACACGTACGGAGAGGATGACGTCTCCTCCTTCTTGATCCAGCAAGGGGGAAGGAGAGGTTGATGAAGATCCAGCAGCACGATGGCGTGGTGGTGGATGCAGCAGTGATCGCAGCAGGGCTTCGCCGAGCTTCTGCGAGAGGGAGACGTGTAGCAGGGGAGAGGGAGGCGCCAAGACTTGAGTTGTAGCTGCCCTCCCTCCCCCCTTCATATAGGCCCCCTAGGGGGGTGCGCCGGCCCTAGGAGATGGGTTCTCCTAGGGGGGGCGGCGGCCAAGGGGGTGGAGTACCCCCCAAGGCAAGTGGAGGCGCCCCCTCCCCTAGGCGCATGGGGGGCCCAAGGGGGGGGGGCGCACCAGCCCACTATGGGCTGGTTCCCCTCCCCACTTCAGCCCATGGGGCCCTCCGGGATGGGTGGCCCCACCCGGTGGACCCTCGGGACCCTTCCGATGGTCCTGGTACAATACCGGTGAACCCGAAACTTTCCCGATGGCCGAAACTACACTTCCTATATATAATTCTTCACCTCTGGACAATTCCAGAACTCCTCGTGACGTCCAGGATCTCATCCGGGACTCCGAACAACTTTCGGATTATTGCATACTCATATCTATACAACCCTAGCATCACCGAACCTTAAGTGTGTAGACCCTACGGGTTCGGGAGACAAGCAGACATGACCGAGACGACTCTCTGTTCAATAACCAATAGCGGGATCTGGATACCCATGTTGGCTCCCACATGCTCCTCGATGATCTCATCGGATGAACCACGATGTCGAGGACCTAATCAATCCCGTACTCAATTCCCTTTGTCAATCGGTACGTTACTTGCCCAAGACTCGATCGTCGGTATCTCAATACCTTGTTCAGTCTCGTTACCGGCAAGTCACTTTACTCGTACCGTAATGCATGATCCCGTGATCAACCACTTGATCACATTGAGCTCATTATGATGATGCATTACCGAGTGGGCCCAGAGATGCCTCTCCGTCATACGGAGTGACAAATCCCAGTCTCGATTCGTGCCAACCCAACAGACACTTTCGGAGATACCTGTAATGTACCTTTATAGTCACCCAGTTACGTTGTGACGTTTGGCACACCCAAGGCACTCCTACGGTATCCGGGAGTTGCACAATCTCATGGTCTAAGGAAATGATACTTGACATCTAGAAAAGCTACAGCAAACAAACTACACGATCTTTGTGCTATGCTTAGGTTTGGGTCTTGTCCATCACATCATTCTCCTAATGATGTGATCCCGTTATCAATGACATCCCCATGTCCATAGCCAGGAAACCATGACTATCTGTTGATCAACGAGCTAGTCAACTAGAGGCTCACTAGGGACACATTGTGGTCTATGTATTCACACATGTATTACGATTTCCGGATAATACAATTATAGCATGAATAATAGACAATTATCATGAACAAGGAAATATAATAATCATTTTATTATTGCCTCTAGGGCATATTTCCAACAGTCTCCCACTTGCACTAGAGTCAATCATCTAGTTACATTGTGATGAATCGAACACCCATGGAATTCTGGTGTTGATCATGTTTTGCTCTAGGGAGAGGTTTAGTCAAAGGATCTGCTACATTCAGGTCCGTATGTACTTTACAAATCTCTATGTCTCCATTTTGAACACTTTCACGAATGTAGTTGAAGCGACGCTTGATATGCCTGGTCTTCCTGTGAAACCTGGGCTCCTTGGCAAGGGCAATAGCTCCAGTGTTGTCACAGAAGAGAATCATCGGGCTCGACGCATTGGGTATGACTCCTAGGTCGGTAATGAACTCCTTCACCCAGACTGCTTCGTGTGCTGCCTCCGAGGCTGCCATGTACTCCGCTTCACATGTTGATCCTGCCACAATGCTTTGCTTGCAACTGCACCAGCTTACTGCCCCACCATTCAAAATATACACGTATCCGGTTTGTGACTTAGAGTCATCCAGATCTGTGTCGAAGCTAGCATCGACGTAACCCTTTACGACGAGCTCTTCGTCACCTCCATAAACGAGAAACATTTCCTTAGTCCTTTTCAGGTACTTCAGGATATTTTTGACCGCTGTCCAGTGTTCCATGCCGGGATTACTTTGGTACCAACCTACCAAACTCACGACAAGGTTTACATCAGGTCTGGTACTCAGCATAGCATACATGATAGACCCTATGGCCGAGGTATAGGGGACGACACTCATCTTTTCTCTATCTTCTACCGTGGTCGGGCATTGAGCCAAGCTCAATCTCGTACCTTGCAATACAGGAAAGAACCCCTTCTTTGACTGACCCATTTTGAACTTCTTCAAAATCTTGTCAAGGTACGTACTCTGTGAAAGACCAATGAGGCGTCTCGATCTATCTCTATAGATCTTGATGCCTAATATATAAGCAGCTTCACTAAGGTCCTTCACTGAAAAAAACTTGTTCAAATAGGCCTTTATGCTTTCCAAGAATTCTATATCATTTCCCATCAACAGTATGTCATCCACATACAATATGAGAAATGCTATAGAGCTCCCACTCACTTTCTTCTAAATGCAGGCTTCTCCATAAGTCTGCATAAACCCAAACGCTTTGATCATCTCATCAAAGCGAATGTTCCAACTCCGAGATGCTTGCACCAGCCCATAAATCGAGCGTTGGAGCTTGCACACCTTGTCAGCATTCTTAAGATCGACAAAACCTTCCGGCTGCATCATATACAATTCTTCCTTAAGGAAACCATTAAGGAATGCCGTTTTGACGTCCATTTGCCATATCTCATAATCACAGAATGCGGCAATTGCTAACATGATTCGGACGGACTTCAGCTTCGCTACGGGTGAGAAAGTCTCATCGTAGTCAACCCCTTGAACTTGTTGATAACCCTTAGTGACAAGCCGAGCCTTATAGATGGTCTTCTTCTTAAAGATCTATTTATTTTCTATGGCTCGCCGATCAAAGGGCAAGTCAGTCAAAGTCCATACTTCGTTTTCATACATGGATCCTATCTTGGATTTCATGGCTTCCAGCCATTTGTCGGAATCCGGGCCCGCCATCACTTCTTCATAGTTCGAAGGTTCACCATTTTCTAACAACATGATTTCCAAGACAGGGTTGCCGTACCACTCTGGTGCGGAACGTGTCCTTGTGGACCTACGAAGTTCAGTAGCAACTTGATCTGAAGTTTCATGATCACCATCATCAACTTCCTCTCTAGTCGGTGCAGGCACCTCTGGAACATTTTCTTGAGCTGCGCCACTTACTGGTTCAAGAGGTAATACTTCATCAAGTTCTACCTTCCTCCCACTTATTTCTTTCGAGAGAAACTCCTTCTATAGAAAGGACCCATTCTTGGCAACAAAGATCTTGCCTTCGGATCTGGGGTAGAAGGTATACCCAACAGTTTCTTTAGGGTATCCTATGAAGACGCATTTTTCTGACTTGCGTTCGAGCTTTTCAGGTCGAAGTTTCTTGACATAAGCATCGCATCCCCAAACTTTTAGAAACGACAGCTTAGGTTTCTTCCCAAACCATAATTCATACGGTGTCGTCTCAACGGATTTCGATGGAGCCGTATTTAAAGTGAATGCGGCAGTCTCTAAAGCATAGCCCCAAAATGATAGCAGTAAATCGGTAAGAGACATCATAGATCGCACCATATCTAATAGAGTGCGATTACGACGTTCGGACACACCATTACGCTGAGGTGTTCCAGGTGGCGTGAGTTGTGAAACTATTCCACATTTTCTTAAGTGTGTGCCAAATTCATGACTCAAGTATTCTCCCCCATGATCTGATCGCAAAAACTTGATTTTCCTGTCATGTTGATTCTCAACCTCACTCTGAAATTCCTTGAACTTTTCAAAGGTCTCAGACTTGTGTTTCATTAAGTAGACATACCCATATCTACTCAAGTCATCAGTGAGGGTGAGAACATAACGATAACCACCGCGAGCCTCAACACTCATTGGACCGCACACATCAGTATGTATGATTTCCAATAAGTTGGTTGCTCGCTCCATTGTTCCTGAGAACGGAGTCTTGGTCATTTTACCCATGAGGCATGGTTCGCACGTGTCAAATGATTCGTAATCAAGAGACTCTAAAAGTCCATCTGCATGGAGTTTCTTCATGCGTTTGACACCTATGTGACCAAGGCGGCAGTGCCACAAGTATGTGGCACTATCATTGTCAACCTTACATCTTTTGGTATTCTCACTATGAATATGTGTAGCATTACGCTCGAGATTCATTAAGAATTAACCATTCACCATCAGAGCATGACCATAAAACATATCTCTCATATAAATAGAACAACCATTATTCTCGGATTTAAATGAGTAGCCATCTCGTATTAAACGAGATCCTGATACAATGTTCATGCTCAAAGCTGGCACTAAATAACAATTATTGAGGTTTAAAACTAATCCCGTAGGTAAATGTAGAGGTAGTGTGCCGACGGCGTTCACATCGACCTTGGAACCATTCCCGACGCGCATCGTCACCTCATCCTTCGCCAGTCTCCGCTTATTCCGCAGCTTCTGCTTTGAGTTACAAATGTGAGCAACCGCACCGGTATCAAATACCCAGGAGCTACTACGAGTACTGGTAAGGTACACATCAATTACATGTATATCACATATACCTTTTGTGATGCCGGCCTTCGTGTCCGCTAAGTATTTGGGGCAGTTCCGCTTCCAGTGACCACTTCCCTTGCAATAAAAGCACTCAGTCTCGGGCTTGGGTCCATTCTTTGGCTTCTTCCCGGCAGCTTGCTTACCGGGCGCGGCAACTCCCTTGCCGTCCTTCTTGAAGTTCTTCTTACCCTTGCCTTTCTTGAACTTAGTGGTTTTATTCACCATCAACACTTGATGTTCCTTTTTGACTTCTACCTCTGCTGATTTCAGCATTGCAAATACTTCAGGAATGGCCTTTTCCATCCCCTGCATATTGAAGTTCATCACAAAGCTCTTGTAACTTGGTGGAAGCGACGGAAGGATTCTGTCAATGACCGCGTCATCCAGGAGATTAACTCCCAACTGAGTCAAGCGGTTATGCAACCCAGACATTTTGAGTATGTGCTCACTGACAGAACTATTTTCGTCCATCTTACAGCTGAAGAACTTGTCGGAGACTTCATATCTCTCGACCCGGGCATGAGCTTGGAAAACCATTTTTAGCTCTTCGAACATCTCATATGCTCCGTGTCACTCAAAATGCTTTTGGAGCCCCGGTTCTAAGCTATAAAGCATGCCACACTGAACGAGGGAGTAATCATCAGCATGTGTCTGCCAAGCGTTCATAACGTCTTGGTTCTGTGGGACGGGTGCGTCACCTAGCGGTGCTTCTAGGACATAATCTTTCTTGGCAGCTATGAGGATGATCCTCAGGTTCCGGACCCAGTCCGTATAGTTGCTGCCATCGTCTTTCAGCTTGGTTTTCTCTAGGAACGCGTTGAAGTTGAGGACAACGTTGGCCATTTGATCTACAAGGCATATTGTAAAGATTTTATACTAAGTTCATGATAATTAAGTTCATCTAATCAAATTATTCAATGAACTCCCACTTAGATAGACATCCCTCCGGTCATCTAAGTATAACATGATCCGAGTTGACTAGGCCGTGTCCGATCATCACGTGAGACGGACTAGTCAACATTGGTGAACATCTTCATGTTGATCGTATCTTCTATACGACTCATGCTCGACCTTTCGGTCTTCTGTGTTCCGAGGCCATGTCTGTACATGCTAGGCTCGTCAAGTCAACCTAAGTGTATTGCGTGTGTAAATCTGTCTTACACCCGTTGTATGTGAACGTTGGAATCTATCACACCCGATCATCACATGGTGCTTCGAAACAACGAACTGTCGCAATGGCGCACAGTTAGGGGGAACACTTTCTTGAAATTATTATGAGGGATCATATTATTTACTACCGTCGTTCTAAGTAAACAAGATGCAAAAACATGATAAACATCACATGCAATCAAATAATAGTGACATGATATGGCCAATATCATATAGCTCCTTTGATCTCCATCTTGGGGCTCCATGATCATCTTGTCACCGGCATGACACCATGATCTCCATCATCGTGTATTCTTGAAGTTGTCTCGTCATCTATTACTTCTACTACTATGGCTAACGCTTTAGCAATAAAGTAAAGTAATTACATGACGTTTATGTTGACACGCAGGTCATAAATAAATAAAGACAACTCCTATGGCTCCTGCCGGTTGTCATACTCATCGACATGCAAGTCGTGATCCCTATTAAAAGAACATGATCAATCTCATACATCACATATATCATTCATCATTCATCACAACTTTTGGCCATATCACATCACAAAACACTTGTTGCAAAAACAAGTTAGACGTCCTCTAATTGTTGTTGCAAGTTTTTACGTGGCTGCTATAGGTTTCTAGCAAGAACGTTTCTTACCTACGCCAAAACCATAACGTGAATTGCCAATTTCTATTTACCCTTCATAAGGACCCTGTTCATTGAATCCGATCCGACTAAAGTGGGAGAGACAGACACCCGCCAGCCACCTTATGCAACTAGTGCATGTCAATCGGTGGAACCGGTCTCATGTAAGCGTACGTGTAAGGTTGGTCCGGGCCGCTTCATCCCATGATGCCGCCGAATCAAGATAAGACTAGTAACGGCAAGCAAATTGACAATATCGACGCCCACAACTACTTTGTGTTCTACTCGTGCATAGTAACTACGCATAGACCTAGTTCTGATACCACTATTGGGGAACGTTGCAGAAAACAAAAAAATTTGCTACGTTTCACCAAGATCAATCTATGGAGTCAACTAGCAATGAGAGGAGAGTTCATCTACATACCCTTGTAGATCACGAGCGGAAGCATTCAAGAGAACAGGGATGATGGAGTCATTCTCGTCGTGATCCAAATCGCCGATGACCAACTGCCGAACGGATGGCACCTCCGCGTTCAACACACGTACGGAGCGGATGACGTCTCCTCCTTCTTGATCCAGCAAGGGGGAAGGAGAGGTTGATGAAGATCCAGCAGCACGACGGCGTGGTGGTGGATGCAGCAGTGATCGCAGCAGGGCTTCGCCAAGCTTCTGCGAGAGGGAGAGGTGTAGCAGGGGAGAGGGAGGCGCCAAGACTTGAGGTGTAGCTGCCCTCCCTCCCCCCTTTATATAGGCCCCCTAGGGGGTGCGCCGGCCCTAGGAGATGGGTCTCCTAGGGGGGGCGGCGGCCAAGGGGGTGGACTACCCCCCAAGGCAAGTGGAGGCGCCCCCTCCCCTAGGGTTCCCAACCCTAGGCGCATGGGGGGCCCAAGGGGGGGGCGCACCAGCCCACTATGGGCTGGTTCCCCTCCCCACTTCAGCCCATGGGGCCCTCCGGGATGGGTGGCCCCACCCGGTGGACCCCCGAGACCCATCCGGTGGTCCCGGTACAATACCGGTGAACCCGAAACTTTCCCGATGGCCGAAACTACACTTCCTATATATAATTCTTCACCTCCAGACAATTCCGGAACTCCTCGTGACGTCCAGGATCTCATACGGTACTCCGAACAACTTTCAGATTACTACATACTCATATCTATACAACCCTAGCGTCACCGAACCTTAAGTGTGTAGACCCTACGGGTTCGGGAGACAAGCAGACATGACCGAGACAACTCTCTGGTCAATAACCAACAGCGGGATCTGGATACCCATGTTGGCTCCCACATGCTCCTCGATGATCTCATCGGATGAACCACGATGTCGAGGACCTAATCAATCCCGTACTCAATTCCCTTTGTCAATCGGTACGTTACTTGCCCGAGACTCGATCGTCGGTATCTCAATACCTTGTTCAGTCTCGTTACCGGCAAGTCACTTTACTCATACCGTAATGCATGATCCCGTGATCAACCACTTGATCACATTGAGCTCATTATGATGATGCATTACCGAGTGGGCCCAGAGATACCTCTCCGTCATACAGAGTGACAAATCCCAGTCTCGATTCGTGACAACCCAACAGACACTTTTGGAGATACCTGTAATGTACCTTTATAGTCACCCAGTTACGTTGTGACGTTTGGCACACCCAAGGCACTCCTACGGTATCCGGGAGTTGCACAATCTCATGGTCTAAGGAAATGATACTTGACATCTAGAAAAGCTACAACAAACGAACTACACGATCTTTGTGCTATGCTTAGGTTTGGGTCTTGTCCATCACATCATTCTCCTAATGATGTGATCCCGTTATCAATGACATCCCCATGTCCATAGCCAGGAAACCATGACTATCTGTTGATCAACGAGCTAGTCAACTAGAGGCTCACTAGGGACACATTGTGGTCTATGTATTCACACATGTATTACGATTTCCGGATAATACAATTATAGCATGAATAATAGACAATTATCATGAACAAGGAAATATAATAATAATTTTATTATTGCCTCTAGGGCATATTTCCAACACCGGGGGTGTTGGAGTCCTACGTGGTTGCTATCTGGAATCCCGCAAAGCCCCCAAGTTTGTTTCAAGTTTGCAGGAAAAAGCGCGTCCAGACCGGCCGACGGACTGATACATGCCCGCATTGGATGGCTAAGAGAGTCCGGACCGCACAGTCTGGACGGTTGCGGGCGGTTTAAGGTTCGCTTTATAGTGCAAAGTGTGAAAGAGGTAGTATCTTATTGCATTTATTAGCTTGTAGATTCATTTTGCCTTGGGGCACGTTATATTACGGTAACATGTTACCACAAGCACATCCTTCTCTACTTATTAACTACTTGCCAAGTCAGCAATTTTTTCTTGGGGCGTGTTATGCTATTAGCTAAGTTGCTCCTACTACAACCAATCTTATGTGAACCATCACGAAACTGTCCACCGGCGCCGCCAATAGTAGCGGTCGCCCAGCGCTAGCTGCTACTTACGTTACCGAAAAAGGCTTTCGCCCCGCTTTATAAATAAAGCAACCGTCGAGCACAAAGTAACAAGGGTCCAATCACACAAACACATGCATACTAAGCCACCGCAGGCAGGTCAGATGAATAAACACACACATGAAACCCAGGTTCAGTTGTGGGCACAGCACAACAAGCCCAACATCAGCACAAAACATATACAACATACACAACAGCGGCAGCGGCGAGGAGTGGGATAACTAATCCGGCTCCTGTGGTGGTGGGGGTAGCGGGGGAGCCATCTGGAGAGCCATCAAGCGAAGCTGGGTGATGATGGAGGTGATGGTGTCTCTCTCTCCTAGGGACGGCTAAGCGGCCGCCAAAGCTGCAAGAAACCCGACCATTTGAACAACGTGTCACTAGCACGTCGAAGAGGAATGCGCTGAATCACAAGCTTATTCCTAATAGTCCACAGCGTCCAGATTAGCACCCCAATGACCAGCCACCTAATATGGCGAATTGGGGGAGCTAATGCCTGGAGTTCGGCGAAAAGAGCGGGGAAGTTGTTGTGGTCCCAGCTTCCACCCATTATTTCGTGGAAATAGCTCCATAGGAACTGCGCGGACACGCAGGTGAAGAATATATGGTTCGAATCTTCTTCAGGACCACAGAGCGGGCAACGCCCATCTCCTGGGCCATTGCGCTTCAGGACCTCCACACCGGAGGGGAGACGGCCGCGAATCCACTGCCATAGGAAAATCGTAATTTTCAAGGGAGCCGAATCTTCCAGATGGTGGTGAGGGCCTCAGGCCCTAGAGAAGGAGCGATGCCCTGGTATAGAGATTTGGTGGAGAATTGCCCAAATGGCTCTAGCCGCCACCTGGCATGGTCAACTCCACCCGCAAGATCCGGCTCCTGAAGCACGATGCACTCCAGTAGCTCGTGCTAGTCTGCGTTCTCAGCCGGGCCAAACGCTCTCTGGAACGCGAGTTGCCCTAAATCAATAAGGGCCGTGGCTGCAGATATCCGCGGTTCACCCGCAATGGAGAACAAGTCGGGGAATCATGCCGCGAGGGGTACATCTCCAGCCCATCTATCGAACCAGAACATCATGGAGGTGCCCGAGCCAACCGCAATCGAGGTGCCGATGCATAGGATTGGCAAGAGCTGTATGATGGACTGCCAGAATTGGGAACCTCCAGACTGCTGGCAAAAGGCGAGAGGCTGGCCATGGAGGTATTTCTGCTGGATGAGTCGGAGCCATAGGCCACCCTCATCGTTGGTGATCTGCCACAGCCATCTCGTTAGAAGGGCAATGTTCATGCATTTGGAAGACATGATGCTGATATGTCTCCAACGTATCTATAATTTTTGATTGCTCCATGCTATTATATTATCTATTTTCGATGTTAATGGAATTATTTTTACACTTTTATATTATTTTTGGGACTAACCTATTAACCGGAGGCCCAGCCCAAATTGATGTTTTTTTGCCTATTTTAGAGTTTCGCCGAAAAGGAATATCAAACGGAGTCCAAACGGAATGAAACCTTAGGGAGCGTTATTTTTGGAACAAACGTGATCCAGGAGACTTCGAGTGGACGTCAAGAAACAGTCGAGGAGGCCACGAGGCAGGGGGCGTGCCTACCCCCTGGGCGCACCCTGCACCCTCGTGGGCCCCTCGTTGCTCCACTGACCTACTTCTTCCTCCTATATATATCCATATACCCCGCAAACATCCAGGAGCACCACAAAAACCTAATTCCACCACCGCAACCTTCTGTACCCAAGAGATCCCATCTTGGGGCCTTTTCTGGAGCTCTGTCGGAGGGGGCATTAATCACGGAGGGCCTCTACATCAACTCCATGGCCTCTCCGATGATGTGTGAGTAGTTTATTTCAGACCTTCGGGTCCATAGCTAGTAGCTAGATGGCTTCTTCTCTCTCTTTGGATCTCAATACAAAGTTCTCCTCGATTCTCTTGGAGATCTATTCGATGTAATCTTATTTTGCGGTGTGTTTGTCGAGATCCGATGAATTGTGGGTTTATGATCAAGTTTATCTATGAACAATATTTGAATCTTCTCTGAATTCTTTTATGTATGATTGGTTTATCTTTGCAAGTCTCTTCGAATTATCAGTTTGGTTTGGCCTACTAGATTGATCTTTCTTGCAATGGGAGAAGTGCTTAGCTTTGGGTTCAATCTTGCGGTGCTCGATCCCAGTGAGACAAAGGGAAACTACCCGTATTGTATTGTTGCCATCGAGGATAAAAAGATGGGGTTTACATCATATTTCATGAGTTTATCCCTGTACATCATGTCATCTTGCTTAAGGCGTTACTCTGTTCTTATGAACTTAATACTCTACATGCAAGCTGGATAGCGGTCGATGTGTGGAGTAATAGTAGTAGATGCAGAATCGTTTCGGTCTACTTGTCACGGACGTGATGCCTATATACATGATCATGCCTAGATATTCTCATAATTATTCGCTTTTCTTTCAATTGCTCGACAGTAATTTTTCACCCACCGTAATACTTATGCTATCTTGAGAGAAGCCACTAGTGAAACCTATGGCCCCCGGGTATATTCTCCATCATATAAGTTTCCAATCTACTTTATTTTTCTATCTTTTACTTTCAATCTATATCATAAAAATACCAAAAATATTTATCTCATTATTATCATCTCTATCAGATCTCACTCTTGCAAGTGGCCGTTAAGGGATTGACAACCCCTTTATCACATTGGTTGCGAGGTTCTTATTTGTGTGTGTAGGTACGAGGTGACTCGCGCGTGGTCTCCTACTGGATTGATACCTTGGTTCTCAAAAACTGAGGGAAATACTTACGCTGCTCTACTGCATCACCCTTTCCTCTTCAAGGGAAAACCAATGCAGTGCTCAAGAGGTAGCAAGAAGGATTTCAGGCACCGTTGCCGGGGAGATCTACGCCAAGTCAAGACATACCAAGTACCCATCACAACTCGTATCCTTCGCATTACATTATTTGCCATTTGCCTCTCATTTTCCTCTCCCCCACTTCACCCTTGCCGTTTTATTCGCCCTCTTTTTCCGTTCGCCTTCTTCCCGTGTGTATCTTTCTTTGTGTTTCCATGTGCCTTCTATTTGCTTGCATCTTTGCTTGCTAAAAATCTATTGTTATGGATTCACTTAAAGTGTTCTACTTGGATCATCTTCGATCCTTATGCGCTCGTGCTGAAACCCCAACTAGCCTAGTTGATGGGAAATCTTTAGATGAGCATGCTCATTTCGTGCGTCACCATTTGTCTGAAAAAGGGATACTCTTATGGGATCAAATAAACAGATTGCTATGTTATGCTTGGAATCTTTGTGAAATTTGTGATCTGACTTGTTGCTCTAAGAACCCTAAAAAACACCTGCCCTACCTATGTGAGTTTAATGATAATGAAATCTTATCTTCTTATGCAAAGGGTGTTTATAGTTACTACGATATCGAACAAATCAAAGAATTTGTTGCTTTTAAGGGTGCTTATGAAGTTGCTTCTTTGATTGAAAAGTATGATATTACTCTCTATGAATCTGAAAATCTTGACATACTTAAATATTGCCATGAAAACTATGCTCATAATGTCTATTTCAAAGAATTTGTTGAAAGAATGACTGTTGCTTCGGAAGAAAGCTATGATATGCATGAATCTATAGATAATTATGATTCCAATGATTTGATTGAAATATCCCTTGATGAACATGATGCTTGCTATTCTTGTGGCGATGATGCCAATATTTATGAACATGAATTTGCTATAGTTCCTTATGTCAAACATGAGATCGTTGCTATTGCACCCATACTTGATAGTTCCTTCGTGAAAAGCATGATTGCAATGATGTTATCATAAATTCTCTCAATGACAATTGTGTTAATGATATGCAAAACCTCAAGCTTGGGGATGCTAGTCTTGCTATGTCTACTACTTGTTGCAATGATCATGATTGGGGTGATTCTTCTTTCAATCTTGAAAATTTATTTAAGCCCCATGATGAATATGAGATTGATAATAGTGTTTGCAATATTATTGAAAGTGGGTTTGGAAGAGTGTCAACTTTAGATCCCACATATTTGAAGAATGTTCAATCTTATGAAATTTTTGATAAAAGTGGGTTTGGAGAGATCATGACTTTAGTTAATGTTAATCCCACTATTTTGGAAGAGTGTCAACTTTGCATAAATGTGGATCTTGTTAAGAATATGTTTTGTGATAGCTATATTGTTGAATTTTCTTATGATCCCACATGTAATTATTATGAGAGAGGAAAAAATGGTTGTAGAAATTTTCATGTTACTAAACTACCTCTTGTTATGTTGAGATTGCTATTGTTTCTTTTCGCTTCTTTGCATATGCTAGTTTTTGCTTGCCTTGATAATTTGTTTGCCTATAAGATGCCTATGGATAGGAAGTATGTTAGACTTAGATGTGTTTGTCACATGTTTCATGATGCTCTCTTTGTGTTTCAATTATTATCTTTCATGTGAGCATCGTTGAAATTTTATGCCTAGCTAGGGGCGTTAAACGATAGCGCTTGTTGGGACACAACCCAATTTTATTTTTATTACTTGCTTTTTGTTCCTAGTTAGTAATAAATAATTTATCTAGCCTCTGTTTTGGTTGTGTTTTTTTGTGTTTAATTAGTGTTTGTGCCAAGTAGAACCGTTGGGAAGACTTGGGGAAAGTCTTTTTGATCTTGCTGTAAAAAACAGAAATGTTGCAAGGAAGACAAGTCTATCAACAAGAATTTCGTTCCCATGGCTTACTCTAGAAGTTTGCCATTTGGAACCCGGAGTTTGAATTACCATGGAAGTGGGCATATCACAGAATGTCGTGTTATGCAATCGAGCATAGTTCTCGGATATGAATGAATGAGATGCTCCAGTATCGAAAAGAACAGATGCCGGATGGAAATTAACAAGGAGCGTACCAAGGACGACGTTAGGATCCTCATGAACTTCCTCGGCTGAGACATAGTTGACATGGCCATGTGAAGTGGTGACCGGCTTGGCGTAGAATGTCTTTCCCGCTGGCTTACCACGGCCAACGGACTTTCCAGACTGATTGGGGTTGTTGTTCTGGGGACACTCTCGACTATAGTGACCCGGCTCTCCACACTCATGTCACAACATTGGGGCATGGAGCAGCATTAGCAGCGGGGCCACCATAGGGCTTGGGCGGTGCAAACTGCTAGTTGGGGCGAGGCGCCTCAAAGGATGGCCTCGGAATGAACCTGGGTGGCAGTGCCGTGCTTGGAATCCACACCCGGCGCTTCTGAGATCCAGAGCCAGATGAAGAGCCAAAATCACGAGAGTGCTTGCGTGAAGCGTCATAGTCAGACTGGCCTGTCTCAGCACTGATGGCTTTATTGAACAACTTCTAAAAGGAGGTGCACTCGTGCAGACGAAGATCGCGGTGAAGCTCAGGGCTAAGTCCCTTGCGGAACCTTGCCTGCTTCTTAGCGTCGGTGGATACCTCTTCAGGAGCATATCGTGCCAGATTCCCAAATTCAAGACTATATGCATCCACAGTCAGTCTTCCTTGGGTGAAATTGCAGAACTCTTCCCTCTTGTGATCTATGAGACCTTCTGGGATGTGATGCTCATGGAAAGCCTCACTGAATTCAGCCCAGGTAGTGATTTGGCCGACCGGGCGCATAGCTTCAAAATTTTCCCACCAAAGGCTAGCAGGGCCTTCGAGGTGATAGGCAGCATAAGTAACCTTATCAGCTTCAGCTACGTTGGCAGAACATAGCTTGTGGGTGATGCTGCGAAGCCAGTCATCCGCGTTGAGGGGCTCGACGGAATGGTTAAACTTTGGTGGGTACAGCTTGATAAAGTCATTGATTGACACCAAGTCATTTCGCTGATGGCGTGCAGTGTTTTGCTCAATCCGCTCCAGCAAGCGGTTAGTCTCACGCTTGTTTCTTTCCGCCTCCAGCATCACTTCGGCCAGAGAAGGCGGGTGAGGCAGATTTTCACCCCTAACTGCACTGGCTTCCCCCTGCTCCGGGGCAGCAGGGTTGCTGCGGGTGTTGACCATTCTAGGAGAAAACAAGACAACGGTTTAGATAAGGATGGCACAAACTTAGCAAGGAAGTGCAGAATGTAATGGATAACATGGAATGCCAAGATGTTCATTACACGACATGGTAATATAGAAACTGCCATATATATACCATTGGTCATACACACCGTACATAGTTTAGTACAAGCCCAGGCTAGAGTACAACTATGATGAAAGACATTACATCTCATCGAAGGCATTCCAAGCTCCTATACATTATTTTTCTACACCTCCAGAGCGTGATACACACCAAGTTGTATCCCACGGTCACGCAGGACGGTGGAGGATACAACTACTACAATACTAGTGAAACTACTACTAGCTCAGACGGCTCCATAGTAATCCTCATAGAAGTCGCCGCCAAAGCCTGGAAGTGGAACATGATCATCTGGGAACAGACGGTCCTGCGGAGCCTGCGGACCATAGGGACTCGGATGTGGCCTTGGTCCCATAGGTGGTGGCAGACGGGGACCACGAGGAGGGGTGATGCCTCCTACATCGCGCCACTCCATACAATCTGGCAATCCAGACCGTACAGGGTACAGATCCCTCAGATCCATGTATCTTGCCTGTACCACAGGTGCAAACCGAGTCAAAGTGGCCCAGTGATCAGCACGAGAATTGAAAAGCTCCATACGCAAGGCCCGATTTTCGCGGTCCTTATCCTCGAGCATCTCAGCAGTGGTGCGGAGTAGTGACTCCTCATGTGTAGGGTCAGCATAGATAGCCTGGAGATACCCTTGCGCTCCCGGGAGTGAAGCTGGCATATAACGGAAGTCGGTGTTCCGAAGCAGGCCAGTCCGGACTCGCATGATGGTCATCATGGAATAGGCAGCATCCTGCACAGCCATCTCAACGGTAACCCCGAGTCCATAGGAATAGTGGAGGGGCTCGGTAGATCTAGAATAAGAAGGAAATATCCTGACGGTGCAGAAATATTGGCTTTGATTAAAGTCTCGGAATTGCTCTTCGACAGTGTATTCGGGATACCAATGGTAACCCGTCTCGATCATTAGCCGGACTAACATAGCAGTATGACCGGGCACATCGAGGCACCGGGTCAGGCGAACCACTTGGTTTTGAGCATGAGTGGCCATCTAAAAGCACAACCACAATGCAAAGACATTAGAATTTCTAGGGAAATTGGACAGCATAACAGCTGTAAATGCTCAGAAAAAGATTTGAGACATCCACAACAGTTTGCAATACCACTCAACAACATCATATCAAGGTTCTGATTCAACTGGCAACATACTAAAAGTAGTAGAAACTATACTGAGGCTTGTAACAACAACCCTATAAGCTACTACGGATTAGTAACACGTGAGCCTGATAGAAGAAGAGAGCCTAGTCCATAACCCACATTGAATGAGAAGAGAATGACTCAGATCATAGGGCATAAGGTAAAGGAGTAAAAGAGCCTTACGTTCCCTCCCACAATCAATTCCCCTACATATAACTAAAGCATTTCTAGACTCGACATCGACCAGTTTGGCTGAACGAACCTACAAGCAGTCCGGCTCAGATGCCAACGCTGAAAGGACCCTGATTCCAAGTCACATAGATCTAGCCGGTAACACCTCATATCACATTGCGGCCTCACGCACGGTATCCCCACGGGTATCGCCTTACCATGGCCCGGGACCATTTGCGCCTTTTAGCTCACGTATATGATAGTGTCGCTAGCATCCATATGTCAGAGAACCCGGGCCGACATGGCCAGTCGTGAACCCAAAGCGGCACAGGCTTATGGAGACGGGCATACATGAATCACATCGAGCATGTCGGTCATCAACGAGTGAATCCGGGCTGTAGCACTGGGCTAACAGGACTCCGGGGAACCCGGGCTGTAGCAGGCTAGGAAGGACTCCGGAAGTCACCGCGTGACATTTCCCCAAAGGGACAGACATAGGAACGAAGTGAAACACATGCCGGCCAGTCAAGTGTCCTGAGCAGTAGTGCTGGGCTAGCAGGACTCCGGTGAACCGGGCTGTAGCGGACTACTATGGCTCGAGGAGCACTAGACTATATTTCCCCATAAGAAAGGCTGCCAAGGATAAACAACTAGATTGCCGGATCCCACACATACCAAGCATTTCAATCATACACACAATATGCTCGATATGTGCAAATACAACATGGCATCACAACAAAACTCTACAACTCAAGTACTTTATTTAAAGGCTCCAGAGAGCCATACATAACATGTTCATATAGGTAGGGGTAACATGACCCGACACTCAAGTCATACAAGCATACAAGCACATGCGGAAGCAAATAGTCTGAGTACAGACACTAGAAAGCAAGAAGGCTTCTCGAAGCCTGTCTATCTACATAGGGCCCTCCATGGCCAGGATCACCACCTGGGTGGCAAGTCACTCATCGACGTCGAGATCTACATAAAACCCATCGGAGGGGGCGGTGTTGTCGTCTGAAAACAGTAATTAAGCAAACATGAGTACAAAGGTACTCAACAAGTCTTACATCAGAACCTACTATACATGCTCATTCTCAAGAAGGTGGTGGGGTTATTACAGCAAGCCAGCTTTAACTCTTGGCTAAGCTATCCTACGAGACTCCACTAGTAAAATAGTTTTCACACACGAGTCCGCTAATCACCAACACAATACTCCACCGGGGATCCTCCCTCGTCATCCTACGAGAGGGCCATCCTCGGTACTCACACTTATCTTGAGTCTTTTAGTAGTATCCATTAACTTGTCTATGAACTGTATAGGTAACCAAGTAGTCCTTTACCGCGGACGCGGCTATTCGAATAGTTTTATACCCTGCAGGGGTGTACTTCATCACACATGTTTCCACCACTTAGCGTCTGCACACGACATGTGCTCGGCAGACTTCAAGCGAAAACCGACGTGGGTGTAGACCACGACCTGACTAACCGCACAAGTCTCTAGTCCAGGTTTATCACCTATTCAGGTTCCATCCGCAAGGAAATCCGGCCGGGGTGTCCTAAACGGCCCCAAACGATGTGTGCAGGGTTCCCGAGATACCAAACGGGCGACTCGGTACACCATGCCACGGTGTATCTACCGCATCATAGCCCACCCCTAGGGTCAGCGCTACGCACGGCCGCCAACACATAATCTACAAACACCAGAAACTAGTTGCAACTCCTGGACAGAGGACGAGATGGGTCAGTAAGTCGAGCGGGGTCATATTTCAGGGCCCAATGTGTGGTAGTAGCTGAATCTTAAATCACGCATACATATCTTAGTTCTTATGGACGGCCTCAATGAAACAACCCACCATGTACTCCTACATGGCCTCTCATCGATACCTTTACCAAAACATGTTCAACACCTCCCTCACATTACCGACATAATCATTTCACTCTAGCCCATCACCCAGATGAACCAGACCTGACACAACTCTAAGCATAGCAGGCATAGCAAGGTAGGAAACACATACATGGCTCAACCAACTCCTACACATGCTAGTGGGTTTCATCTAGTTACTGTGGCAATGACAGGTCATGCAGCGGATAAGGGTTCAACTACCGTAGCACACAGCAGTTTGAATCACGTTGTCTTAATGCAGTAAACAAGAGCAGAAGTGAGAACATGGGTTTGTATTGGAGTGATCAATGGGTTGCTTGCCTGATGGAGTGGTAGTAGGGTACCGCCCTTCAGTTGGATACTCAGAGATATCCTCGGAGGCAGAACCTACCACGAAGGACACACAACACATAATCAACACATGACAATATGCAACAATATGATGCATGCTATGACATGGCAAAATGATGTGTCCTGCCTAATGCAATGTGAAACAAGTTGAAATGGGTCCATTTGAATCAAAGATTCAAATGAAGGTTAAAGTTCTTATGCATAAAAAGTGTATTAGCTTGTTTCACCTAAACAGCAAGGTTAAAGTGGTTTTTCATGTATGCAACCATTACAGATGGATAGATTGAATTTTTCTGATCTTTTTTCATATATAATTTGTTTGATTTGGAGCTATGGTTGATTTTCTATGATTTTTAGAAGTTTTGGCTATTTTCTGGAATTTCCTATATAAAAATAAATCCAGAAAATGAATAATTGCGTCAGCACTACGTCACTGCGACGTCAGTAGGTCAACTGGGTTGGTCCAGGTCAAACCTGACCAGTGAGGTCCACTGGTTAGTGACCCAGTTAACTAACAGAGTTAATTAGCACTAACTAACAGTTAAATTAGGCTAATTAGTCCCTGGACCCACACGTCAGGGACTGCGGGTTTAAGTTAAGTTAATTTAACACTTAGCTAATTAACAGGCCC
Organism: Triticum urartu; assembly: GCF_003073215.2. Lineage (NCBI taxonomy): Eukaryota > Viridiplantae > Streptophyta > Magnoliopsida > Poales > Poaceae > Triticum > Triticum urartu. The sequence continues at coordinate 607,356,295 of NC_053028.1, forward strand.
CGGGGCCCACATGTCAGCGGCTAACCTAACTAACCTAAATAGGATTATCACTAACTAATTTGGTTAGCCAGGCGGGGCCCGCATGTCAGTGAGAGAGAGGGTTCAAACCCCTGGTCAGACGGGTCAAATCCCGCCGGTCAAAGGGGTCAACCTGCCGGCGTTTAGCCGCCGGCGACACAAACCGCGGTGGAGATCTTCGGAAATCGCCGTCCGGCGATGGTTCAACGCGCGGCTAGGCTTGCTCGACTCCTGGGAGTGCGCCGCATCTAGTGGTGCCACTGGTTGGAGCTGGTATGGCCAGGAACAACGGCGGCGAGCACGTCCGCGGCGGCCGGAGTTCGGGCCTCGACGGAAAACATGCTTGGTTGCACAACAGGACGTGGGGGTGGCCGCGTTCGACTCGTGGGGATGTACTGAGTGCAGTGGTGAGCTCGGGTGCAAGCTTGCACGGCTGTGGCCACGGTGGCGACATGGCCGGCAGCGAGGAGCTATGGGCTCCGATGGCCATGGTGGTTAGAGGACGCGGACGAGTGTGGGGAGAGGGGGAAACGGTGGCGGAGCTCACAGCGATCACGAAGAGGGGCTCGGCTTGCTCGTAGACGGCTTGGCGACGGCGAATCCGTCGATGGAGTCCGGCGGCCGTGCTCGGGGAAGACGACTCGTGGCGGCGATGTGGGGCTCCCGCGGTGGCGTGGCTTGGGGTGGAAGGAAGAGGGGGTCGAGGCGGAGCCTCTGGGCCGGTCAGAGAAGCGAGGGAGAGGCGGTGGCCGCGGTGGTGCTTGTCTGCGGCGACGGCTGCGCTCGGCAGGGGATGGGGAGAGAGCCAGAGGAGGGAGAGGGCAGGGGGAGTGCGTGGCACTCGTAGACGACTTCCTGGTTGTCGGCAGAAGCAGGAGGTGGCCGGCGTGTGGCTGCGGGCGCCGGCCACGCGCCTCTCATCCTCCTGGCGAGAGGAGGAGGATGACTGGCAGGAGCCTGTGGGATGGGCCGAGCTGGGCCAGGCCAGGGCGACAGGTAAGTCCTCTGTTCCCTTGTTTTCTCTTTTTTTTATTTGCTCTGCTCTGTGTATTGAAATAGAATAAATACTATTTCATTTCCAAAAACTCTGGAAATATTCAGAGGCACATTTGGGAATATTCTCAACTTCCTAAAAATGCTTCCAAGATTATTTGAGCACTTTAAAATATTTATAGCATTTAAAATGCCCAAATTCAAATACATATGGCTTGTTCAAAAATCCAGAATGGCTCCATAAATTGCAAGACCATTTTTGGCAGAGGTTTTAGTCAAGACCAAAAATGGTGGGCTTTTATGAAGGGCATTTTGGGTTCATTGAAATTCCAATTGTTGGAAATTAGCATTTTCAGGGGGGTGTTGGGGTTGGTTAGGCCCCATTTCAAGTTTAAAAGAAATTTAAACATGATGCACAAGTTCATCCAATCCTAATGCATGACTAAAAGCAGGGATGTGACAGTAGGTTGATCTGTCGCTCTCTCTAACACACACGCACACACACACACACACGCACACGCCCGCACCTTGGTCCCGTTGCACCTTCTAACGTGACTTATTACACCTAGACGGAGGGAGTAGTAAGTATACGAGATACAGTGGCACACTGACTTAAGTCGAATACAAGTGAACAAAATTTGTGTGCATGTTATAATAAGGATTAAGGAATGTATAAAAGGTTATTTCCCTCTCGTTGAACATAACGGGAGGGTTGTCTAGCTGGTTAGCCTGTTCGCTCATCAAACTTGAGGTCTCGGGTTCGATAACTACACTTGAGCATAATTTGTGCCAGGAGGATTCTTTGACTGGTCAAAATGTTTTCTAGGGTTTGCACGCTTCACACTCTCTCTCCAGTATATATATACACGCTGGAGCCTCAGCGCTTGTAGTTGCTCTCTTCACACTCTCTCGCCCTCTCCCGCTGGAGCCTCAACGCCTGTAGTTGCTCTCTTCACACTCTCTCGCCCTCTCCAGATCTAAACAAGACTTCGTTGGCCTCTCTCTCCCCTCACTGCTGCTCAAAGAGCCGGCTGGATCCGTCCGCCGGGATGGGAAGGAGGCTTAACGCTGTCGCCGTCGGCGAGGGACTACCGGCGCAGCTGTTCACTTTCCACCCAGCGGCGGCGCGGGAGGGCCTCCGACCCCTTCTTCTTCGCCGCCGTCCCGTCGCCCGCCGAACCACGCCCCAAGAACCTTAAGGTATAATTTACTTACTCCACATGCTGCTCTTGTTGCATGTATACCATGAATCTAGGACGTGGTTCAAAGAGGAAAGGAGTGGGAAAAGTTGTATATAGCATGAATCTCGGACGTGGTTCAAAGAGGAAATGAAGGGGGAAAGTTGTATAGCATTAATCTAGGACGTGGTTCAAAGAGGAAAGGAATGGGGGAAAGTAGTGGGGAAAGTTGTATCGCATAAATCTAGGACGTGGTTCAAAAAGGAAAGGAAGGGGCGAAAGTACTAGTTCAAAAAGGAAAGGAAGGGACAAGGCTGTAGAGTTTGAGCAGGACTAGATTTGCTGCGCTCACATAGGGAAAGGCATCTGATAACAAAATTGGGACCAACAAAGACTAACACGGAGTTTTTTTAGTCCCTACACCAAAATGTCCCTGTAACAAACATCCTCTAATAATGCCGCTGCAAAATTGATGCAATGCCACAGTTAAAAGCAAATTACATGTTTAACGAATTTTATTGTTAATATAATCTCTATGTTAATATTAATCAATGCCACCGTTTGAGAAATGCTACTGTCTTGCTTTCTTTCCCATTTAGATAAGGTATATGCTTCTTTTTGTTGGCTTCTGTGTCATCCACCGTTATTGACCACTAATTGTTTCCTTTGCACCTCTGTGTAAACAGGATTATCTGCTTCATCTCGTTGCCATTGTCACCTTTTGTTGCACTGCACAAAACACTTTTGCAAAATGTCACACCGACAACGTTGCTTGATTGCTTGATCTTAGTGGAACTGCACAAGAGGAGATCTTACTTCCTATCCGTTAAGGCGAATTTGGTTCAGATCTTCTTCTTGTGAGTTGTTTGAATTCCGCATCATGAGAGGTCAGTACTAGCCTTCTTTCACATGATTCTGCAGTGTGCATTCATATGTTGTGCTACTTGTACAATAATGTTGCTTGATTTTAGTGAACCGCACAAATGGAGACAAGACTTCCAATCTATATGTGCACCGTAATATCCCATTGAGGTAAGATAAGGATATATCACAACTGTTGGCCTGTATTTTGCCACTTTCATCAGAAAATTAAGTTTAGTACTATACTTGTGCTCCCTAATTGACATGCCAAATCTTACATTGAAGGCGAAGCTTGTTTGTTATTGAACCGAGTGATGAAGGGGAAGAAGAAGGGGAAGAAAAACAAAAATCAACTCCTGGTGCTGTCATGAAAAAGTGGTATTGTCCTTGAGAAGTGCTTCATCTGTGTTGTTTTAAATAATTCCTTTCTTTTCTCGAGCAAACAGTGATGCTAGTATTTAGTAGTCCTCTTGTATTTGCACAACAGGATCATCTTCCTCTAAAGAAGTATATGGAGTACGTGAAGTGACTAGTTCCAATTATGCCAGGATGAAGAAGCCATGTCTATCTTATCATCAGAAGGAGCAGTTGAAGGACGGTTACATTACTCCCCACAAGACCAAACTAACTTCAGCTCAGAAGGACTGACAAAATCTCCATTTTTTTGCTGTGATGCGCGAGTACAATGTTGTTCTAGGATTCTTTCTAGTGAGTTCCATTTTTCTAAAAGTGTTCTCTACATGGACCATGTATGTGCCTGTTGAAACTGTCAATTCATAGTACAGTTTGCTCTATACTAATCACTTTTTTGTATTTGTGCAAACAGGGGTGCTCAGTTTGATTTCAATGGGAACTGCACAAAATGTTCATGAATAAATCGAATCATTCATTTCCACCACAAGAAAGGAGGTGCCGATAAGTTCAAGGCGTTGCAACATGTAAGGGCGAAATCATACAAGCTACACGCGAATTTGGTTGATTTTGGTGGAACTGCACAAAAAGAACAGCTGGTTTATTTAGCACGAGGTGCCATGTCAATGTTCGAACTGATGGCAAACCCTGCCCATTCCACAATCGTAGGCATTTGATATTTTGGAATGGGACAACCTTGTCAAATTTTGCTCATTGATTTTAGCAAGACATGCGTTTGATATTTTCGAATGGGACGCCCTTGCTGTCAGCAGCATCGATAATTTTTTTCTTTATTCTTTAGTTGTGAAGTAAATATTGCCTCTAACATGTGAGTCGCTGAGATGCATAATCATCGATTGTTTTGAATGTTCTCTATAAATTGCCAGGCCTGTGTGTTTTATTGCAATGTACAGAAATGCTAAAAACCTGCTCAAACTTTTTGTACTCCTTCTGTTCCTTTTTACTTTGCACATTGTGAAAGTGCATACTTTTTTGTATAAGATTGGTCAAAGTAGAGATACTTTGACTGCAGACAAAACTTGTATGCAGACTAGAAAGGACCGGAGGGAGTACATGTGAAACTACTGCGAACGAGGTGATCACCCTGGGAATAATGCTAGTACATATTGTTTTGCATGTTCATCCAATGCCAGTGATACAGGAATTCGAACTAATCGAAATAAATTCATTCATACACGGTCGGATTTCATATAAACATGCCAGATTTCATTACATTTCATACATTCTTCAACTAAAAAGGGGTGCGATGGAGGTATAATTAATTAACCGAAGCTACCCACCTGTGTCCCGCTGAGCCGAATAGAAGCTTCAGTGACTTAACTGCAGGTGCAGTTGCATAACTGACATGTGGCCTGTTGGGCCCACGTGTCAGTCAGCCAACTGCACCAGTAGTTAAGTAGAAGTAGCGTTACTCTCCAGCAAAACTCCCCGACTCCACGTCGCCGCCAAGAAGCTAACCGGCCGTCAATGGTCAACCCGCCTAGCTTGGCTTCAATAGGAGGGTAGCAGTGGTGGCCTTACTTGGACCCAGGCGGTAGCGACCTACCGTGTTCTACTCTTCCTCGTTTTCTGTGTGGCGCGGCCTCATTGGCAGCGGGGCGGGGCCTCGGCGGAACCGGCGATGTCCTCTTTCTCGTTGCCGGCGGGCGGCGCCTCAGCGGAGTGGTAGAAATCCTCCGCTGCATTGCCGGTAGGGTGGGGCCTCGGCTGAGCCGGCGATGTCCTTTGCCTCGTTGTTGCTAGGGCAGGTCCTCGGCGGAGCTGGCGGTGTCCTCTGCCTCGTTGTTGGCGCCACGGGGCCTCGGCTGAGCAGGGCCTCGTCGACACCAGCGGAGCGGGGACTCGTCAGAGCCGGCATTGTCCTCTGCCTCGTCCTCAGTCTCGCCAAACAGCGCCTCGCCCGCTTCATCGCCCTCTTTTCTAGCCTCTTTATAGGTGGCCGCAGCCTCCGCCACCCGCATGTGCTCCCGCCAGCGCTTGAGGCGGCCCTTGCGTGCGGAGCGGTACGAGTCGAGCAGCGCCTCCTGCTCCACCCGCTCCGCGGCGATCTGCTCCTCCGCCTGCAGATGCTCCTGGAGGAGATGGTGGTTGTAGGCGGCGTCGGCCTGCGCCTCCCGGAACTGCTCCTGACGCATCTGCCTCACACTGTCCATATATTGGGCACGGGCCTCGCCGATGGTCATGGCGCAATGCACCGGCGAGGATGGCGCGGACGAGGGGGTTGGCGCCGGATCGTCGACTAGCATGTTCTCCATTGGGACGTCGTCGTCCTCCAGTTGCCAGCCGGTTGGCAGCAATGGCTGCCATCTCCTTGTGGTCCGTCGTCTGCCCGTCCCGAAGAGAGCTGGAGTGCGAGGAAGCCATGGTGGGCAGTAGTGGTGTGGACAGGAGAAAAGGAACGGATGCGGATGACTGCACCTATGGCCGGCGCAGCAGTTTATATAGCAATGGTGGGCTGGCGGAGGGACGGACGTGTGGCGCCGGAGTAGCTGCCTCGGCAACCGCGTATCATTAATGTGGGCGGCAGATGGACGGACGTCACTTGTTTCCTTTGAAGGCGGAGCAATCGCCTGCACCGGGAAGCGAGGCGGGCTGCGCTGACTATTTCGGGCGGAAAGCGCGCGCAGGCGAGGAGATGACTTTACTTGGAGAGGATGACAATGGGGACCCACCAGGTCCATAGCCTCACGTACACAAGTGCCCCCTTATTATATATATATGTATAAAACTATACTCCCTCCGTCTAGGTGAATAAGTCGTATTAGAAGGTGCATCACGACCTAGGTGCAAGTAGATTGGTGGAAAAGAAGAATATTTCTGTCTTCTAAACACAACATTTAATCACAGCAGTTAAGAGGATGCCTTATTAGCTACCCATGTAGGCCATCGTATTTCATAGCATGCAAAGCGCTTTTATTTCTTGCCTAATAACTGCATGGACGTCCTGCATGCATTTGTCCTTGCCCGAGCAAAAAAAAGGAGCAAAGGGGTTTCCACAGGAGACAACGAGGCAGAGGTGGAAGCGCTCGCTGGAGTTATTTATTTTGCTTCCCCTGGTTTCCTGACATCACGGTGCCACACCATTGTCAACCTATGTAGTACTAGTCAATAAACGAGAGAATTGCACAAGAAGCGACCGACAGCTGGGACCAAGCAGCTCGAGCAGTATTTGTGTTTTTGAGGTGTGAGCACTGCAGAGTTTTTCGATGTTTAGCCCAGATATTAATTTTTCTCCTGTGAACAACAACGAAAACATCGCTGCAGGTATTAATTGGGCGGGTTGTGGCCCTTCTAGCCCAGGCCAGATATCCAGCCCAGATATTAATTTTTTTCAAGCTGAAAATGGCTAGCCCAACTATACCTTTTTTTAGGAATACCCAGGCAAGGTCAAGTTGTTATTCTCTGCCCCGCTGGGCTGCAAATCTTTCGCAGGAGGGATGCATTAGGCTTAACAAGAAAATGGGCTTTAAGAAATAATAAATAGGATGTAATTATAAAAACTGGGCAGTAACTATAAAAAATGCACCAAACACATGATTACTTTATAAAATATTATTTTTGGATATTGAAAATTTTAATTTCATTAATTGTTGCGAGCGCAATGTTTCGTTGGATTTTTACGTAATATAAATTTAATATTGAAATTGTATTTAATCCGACTAGAAATTTCGGGATAAAAATATTTCGGATCCCATCAAAATGTGAGAAATTTTA